>NC_051212.1:53128820-53408820 GCF_015220715.1 Pygocentrus nattereri
TTACAGGCTTTATTATCATAACCCCAGCCAACATCAGCCCCCCCCTCCAAAAAAACGCCCATGTTCACGCCTGGCACCCCTTTACGCTGTGGGAATGTGGGAGTGCAGTGGGGTGGCCATGCAGATGACCCCAGCCAAACTTGCACAGCGGATAATAAAGGCGTGTGGTAAAGGGACTGGGTTGCATTTGGCATGCATCAGCTCATGAGCCCTCCACGCCGAGCCCTGTGGGTAATGGAGTCTGTCAGCAGAGCTGTGTCATCGCCGCTGTGCTGGTTGCTCGGTATCCTGGATGCCCAGCCGTGTCGTAATCTGGATTACACCTGTCTGGATTGGAAGCCGTCATGCAGTCAGAGGAGGTTTACCTGTGACCTCCTCATGTCTGAGAGTCGCTCAGATTACGCAGGCAGACTTGTGTGCGTTGGCTTGGATGAGCAGGCGAACACACTTACAAAGGATGGTTCTTCAAGGGTTCTTCAGTAAATGCGATGGGTCTGTTCAGAACCACGAGTTCTGTGCAGAGCCGTTTCGTGCTTAAATGGTTTGCATGATGAAGTGCTTCTTCGTAACAATGGCAAAACCCTTTCTGATGCCATAAAGACCCTTTTTTTTTTTAAAAGGTTCTATGTAGAACCGTATACGGCACATTCCCAATGAATCCGAAGAAGCACTGCACCAGGCAGAGAAACGCTTAAGCATGCAAATGGGTCTTCAAGTGTTCATAGATCTATGTAGAACCATTGTTTTTTTAATAAAGAACCTTTGAAGAACCAACATTTTAAGTGCAGAAGAACCCTTTTTTGGTGCCATAGAGAACCATTTTCAAAAGCATTCTATATAGAACCATATGCAGCATGTTCCCTATCAATTTGAAGAACCACTGCACCAGGCAGAGAACCATTTCAGCATGAAAATGGTTCTTCAAGTGTTCCTGGGTCTACACAGAACCACTGTCTTTAGTAAAGAAGCTTTGAAGAACAATATAGCACCAAAAAGGGTTCTCCTGCATGCTTAACAAATATGCTTCTTCAAAGATTCTATATAGGAGTGTATAAAACACCTTCCCCATCAGTCTAAGGAACCACTGCACCAAGCAGAGAACCGTTTAAGCATAAATAATGAAGAACTTTTGAAGAACCAACATTTTAAGTGCAGAAGAACCCTTTTTTGGTGCCATAGAGAACCATTTTCAAAAGCATTCTATATAGAACCATATGCAGCATGTTCCCTATCAATTTGAAGAACCACTGCACCAGGCAGAGAACCATTTCAGCATGAAAATGGTCCTTCAAGTGTTCATGGGTCTATACAGAACCGCTGTCTTTAATAAAGAACCTTTGAAGAACCAGGTAGTGCCAAAAAGGGTTTTTCTGCACTTTTAAAAATCTGCTTCTTCAAAGGTTCTATACAGGACCGTATACAACATGTTCCCCATCAATCTGAAGAACCACTGAGCCAGGCAGAGAACAATTTAAGAATGCATATGGTTCTTCAGGTGTTCATGGATCTATGTAGAACCATTGTCTTTAATGAAGAACCTTTAAAGAACCATATTTTTTAGGATTGCAGAAGAACCCTTTTTGGTGCTGTATAGAACTATATACAGCACATTCTCCATTAATCTGAAGAACCATTTCACCATGCAAAGAACCATTTACAATCATTTGAAATGGTTCTGTATAGAACTCATGGCTCTAAATAGGACTATTGTCTTTACCAAAGAACCCTTAAAGAACCATGTTCTTTAAGAGTGTAGGCTAATGAGCAGCTAAAGCCCTGCTTTTCAAATACACAGTCCTCATATGCTTTAATGTAGGGATGCTCGATGATATCGGAGTCAAGCGATGGATATCGGAGTCAAGCGATGGATATCGGAGTCAAGCGATGGATATCGGAGTCAAGCGATGGATATCGATGTTTAGATTCGGACGATATTTAAACTGATATTCAGTGATGTATTTATCATACTCCACAAGAAATGATGCTCTCTAATTCTAATCTGGTTGTGTGCAAACGTTTTGGTGCCCCTGGTCAAATGGCGTTGTGGACTGGACTTTTCCAACTATGTAAAAAATAAAGAATGACAAAAATAGAGATACAGGGATTTGCATGATAGAGAATATATATTTCCATATATTTTTCAAAAGTGTGTCAAGTTTGTAATACACTGTCTGACCACTTTATTAGGTAGACCTTGCTAGTAAAAGGTTGGACCCCCTTTTGCCTTCAGAACTGTCTTAATTCTTCATGGCAGACTTTCAACAAGGTGCTGGAAACGTTCCTCAGAGGTTCTGGTTGGTTGTTTGAGCTTCTGTTGCCTTTCTATCATCTGGAACCAGTCTGCCCATTCTCCTCTGCCCTCTCACATCAACAAGGCATTGTCGTCCACACAACTGACCGCTCACTGGACATTTCCTCTTTTTCGGACCGTTCTCTGTAAACCCTAGAGATGGTTGTGTGTGAAAATCCCAGCAGATCAGCAGTTTCTGAAATACTCAGACCAGCCCGTCTGGCACCAACAACCACGCCACGTTCAAAGCCCCTTAAATCCCCTTTCTTCCCCGTTCTGATGCTCGGTCTGCACTTCAGCAAGTTGTCTTGACCACCTCTACATGCCTAAATGTGCTGGGTTGTGGCCGTGTGATTGGCTGATTAACTATTTGTGTTAACAAGCAATTGTACCTAATAAAGTGGGAAGACCTATCCGCAGCACCCGGGGAGCAGTTGGTGGTTAGGTGTTTTGCTCAAGGGCATTTCAGTTACATACTGTCTCCTCAGGGGATCAAACCGGCGACCTTCCGGTCACAGGGATGGTTCCCTAACAATCACAGTTTCTTTTTCTGTGATGTTTCTTGTCATTATGTGCTCAGATGTTCCAGATGAGTTTTTGAGGATGTTCTGATGGATCAGTGCATTCACATAACTAGGTTTGGGTAAAACAGTGCAGGCCAGTGTTTAGACCTGTTGTATCTGGTGTTGTAGTCTAGTCTGAAGTAGTGACTGTATTAAAAAGTCCTTATGGGGAAGTCTATCCATTCACCAGCAACAGAGTCCCTGTGCAGTTATTCCAGTCATATAGGACCAGGATACTATCCACCTATACTATACTATACTATACACCTGAAACTGACAGCCAGTCTAAAAAACAATCGAAACCACATAAATAGTTTGCTAAGAAAGCATTTTTCTTGTTGTTGCTACAAGCGCACATCTCCACAGCAAAAGAAGCCATCAGGCTAAATGGTTCGTTTCATTGAAGGGCGGAATTTCTCATAAAGCCACCACCGCATTAGGGGTTACTATGACAACTATTGAGATCACTATGACATCAAAATATTGGAAGTTGGAAATATCAGAAGATATTTGCCCAAAAAATGATCAGCACTGGGCAGACGCTTAGATTTGACTGATATTTGAGACCAATATTTGATGATGTATTGATTGTCTCTGGGAGCGCAGAGTGTTCAGGCAAGTTATATCTCCACTAAAATATCTGCATTTAATTTTTTTTACTTTTATGACAATAATAAATTATACTTCTCCCTCATGCTAATCAAAGCACATGTGTGTTAAAAATGTATATCAGCATCAGCCCAGAATTCCCAGTGATGCATCCCTATTCATGAGCTGTTTGAGGGGGATGTATTCAGATGGAGTTCACAGTGCCAGCTCAGCTTTCACTGGGCTCCACTGAGACATCAGTCCTCCTCCCTTTCACATGAAGTTTTCTGGGACTGTAGTAACTGTATGGAGCTTCAATTTAACCCAGGCTCTGGCTGATGAGGTATTTTAGAGGAAGGGATGAGAAACAATGATACCGATGTGTAACAACAGACAGCGTTAGACACATTATTACCAAACTGACCGCTTCTGTTAGACTGACTACTGATAACCCGTATAAATCAAAAGTTAATACCATTGTTACATAATATCATAATTAAATTAAAGAGTATATTCACTAATGAAAAGTTTAAGCTTGTACGTAGGTGGTTGCTGTGGTATTCCAGGTGGTTGCTAGGGTGTTGTCAGGCAGTTGCTGCAGTATCCTAAGTGGATGCTAGGGTGTTGCAAGGCTGTTGCAATGGTAACCTGGATGTTGCTAGGTGGTTGCTATGGTATCTCAGATGGTTGTCGTAGTGGGTACTATGGTATCCCAAGTGGTTGCTAATGTGTTGCTATGAGGCTGCTGTGGGATCTCAATTGGTTGCTAGGGTTTTGCAAAGCAGCGGCAGTGCAATCCTAAGTGGTTGGCAGGGTGTTGCTAAGCTGTTTCTATAGTATCCTAAGTGCTGCTACATGGTTGCTATGGTATGCCAGTGGTTGCTATGGTTTTGCTAGGTTGTTGCTGGGGTATCTCAAATGGACACTAAGGAGTTGCTAGGTGGTTGTAAAGGTATCCTAGTTATCCTTGCATTGGATAACGATACCAAATAAAACATTAGTTACTTTGTAATTTATAATAACTAATTACTCAATTACGTAATTAATTACATTGACATTCAGTCTAACTTCTTCATCTACAGGTTTGAGTCTGCACTAAAGTGGGTGAACTTAAGTAGGGGAAAAAGAGCAAGCAGTAGCAAATACACCTCACAAACAACCAGCATGAAGGCGCTTCAGCACCTTTGAAGCTACAAACTAAATACTAACCAGAATGAACACCAGGCGACTTCATTACTAACAGGTGCGATTCATGTTCTTTGGGTTAAAAATGAGATCAGCTTAAAAAAAGTTACATGAATTGAAATTTCTGGTCACACACGGACCTGAGACACACAGCTGATAACGTCCTGTCTGTCTGAACCCTCGTCTTTTCGTCGTCCTTCAGGCGGGCCGCCGGGAATCCAGCTGGGTGCCTTTCTGGCATTTCAATCATCTTGGCAGCTCTGCTTGTGTTGCATTTTTATATCTTGTTTTTTGGTGAGATTCATGAACTGATTCACTTCTATTTACACTTTAAACTCAGAGAGTCTTCAGATGCCTGTCATCACTTCATTATTCACTGGCAAAACCGCAGAATATCCACCTCAGTTTCATAGGAGATACATAATAAATAATGGTATGTATCGCTGCTGACGGAACAAAACCTCATGTCTCCATTTTGGTCGTTTTTCAGTTTTTGACATAGTTTGAAAATACCCATAATCCTATATATTGTGTGTAAATTCCATGATGATCGGACCAAAAGAAATCACCTAAAATTACTTAGAAAAAATTCTGGTTTCATTGACTTACATTAAAAGTAGAGTAAGTTTTTTCCTCCTCCTGTAAAGTTACAGTTTTCCCATGCTCTTTAGTCGTGGGCTGGAGGATTGGGAACTGTCCCTGTAACTGGAAGGTCGCCGGTTCGATCCCCAGTGCTGACAGTCCATGACTAAGGTGCCCTTGAGCAAGACACCTAACCCCCAACTGCTCCCCGGGCGCTGCGGATAGGGCTGCCCACCACTCCGGGCAAGTGTGCTCACTGCCCGCTAGTGTGTGTGTGTGTGTGTGTGTGTGTATTCACTAGTGTGTATGTGGTGTTTCACTTCACAGATGGGAGGAGGAATTTCCCCGTTTGTGGGATTAAAAAGTATCACTTAAAAACCCACTTTTCTGGTGACCTGTTAGGTGAGAGGTAAGAGGCAGTAGCAGTAACTCTGCCTGGTTCTGGTTCTGTTTAATGTTCCGTGAGCGCACAGGCACACTGTAGAGTGTCTCCAGAGTGTCAGATGAATTAACTGACTGATACTGATGCTCGGAGCACACAGCTCATTAAGAAGTGCGCTGACCCACTGACCCAAACTCCATTGTCTCTGAGCGACCTACTTGGCACGTAGCACAAAATCAGGGAGTATGTGTTTGATTCGCACCCTCGCTGACGTTCGAGGCCCAAAATGAGAAGTAAGTGCTGGACGTCTAACAGAGCGGTGCTTTTCATATACATAGTAAAAGATCTACAGTGCACAGTTCAGACAGAGCTGCCTTCCTGATGAACCTCTCAGCTTCTGTAATTACAGCGTTTGGTCCTTAATTGGGTTTATGCCCATGTCACATTTACTTACACTGTTAATTGGAGCGAGGTCAAAGGTTAACTGTTTCACTGGTAATGTAACGCTTAAGTTCATGGAGGGCACGTGCCTGTAAATGTACTGGGGTAAGTCATGATTAAGATGTTTTTTTTGGAAGTTGGATATGATTTTCCCAGATGATTGCTATAGCAGTTGCTACGGTGTTGCTAGGTGGTTGCCATGGTACCCCAAGTTGTTGCTGTGGTGTAGCTGTGAGGTTGCAGTGGGATCTCAAGTGGTAGCTAAGGTGTTGCTAGGTGGTTGCTATTGTATCCCAAGTGGTGTTTAGAGTTTTACTGGTTTGTAGCTGGGGTATCCCAAGTGGTTGCTAGGGAATTACTAGGTAGTTGCTGTGGTATCCCAGTTGGTTGCTAGGGTGTTGCTAGGCTGTTGCTTTGGTATTCCAGGTGGTTGCTAAGGGTTTGCTTGGCAGTTGCAATTGTATCCTAGGCGGCTGCTAGGGAGATGCTGAAGGTTGCTGTTGTATCCTATATGGTTAATAGGGTGTTGCACATGGACTTGTATTGTCATGACATAAGCAAGTGCACAAACTTTTCCTTCCTATGGGGAAAAAATTGTCATCTAATGATGGTCCTACGAAAACACACATACATTGAATCAAACAGCTGTGTACAGGCACACTGTTCCCGTTCAGACTGAACATTCCGGACTTTTTGTTTTTTGTTGGATATGGTTTTCATTTCTGAGGTCAAAATTAAAGAAAATTTTATTAGCATTTTCAAATTTGCATTTGTATTTGAAAAAAGCCATGATACAGTAACAAGTTTAAGTGTGTGTATATATACAACACAATATTATCAGTATACTTCTTTTTACATCGAAATACATCAGTATGCTTAATATGCTTCAATCATTAGATCAAGTAATGTTAAAAAACCGAATAGATGCAGTTTGAAAGTGTACATCTGTCCAGCATGGTGGAGGTAGTGTTAAGGCATGGGCATGTATGGCTGCCAATAGAACTGGTGCCTTTGTATTTATTGATGATGTGACTGCTGGCAAAAGCAGCACAATGAATTCTGAACTATATATACTGACGCTTTCTAATGGCTTTAAATGTTTAGCAGAGCAAAGCTGCTCCACTTTACCTCTATCAGACCAGCCATCCCACTGTGGGGAGGAAATTCTTTGTTGTTTTTAAAGCGTAACTGCTCCTCAGTTCTTTGTCAGATGTTGCGATCAGCAATGTGACAGTACGGTGCATTTTCCTCTTCCATCAAAAAGCAAAAGAGGCTAAATATAGATCTGAGCACCTTAAACTAAATGACGTAGGATGGCAAACTCGTCTGGGGTGTTGTGATTGTGCAGTTTTAAAGACTGTAGAAAATATCTCCAAATCTGTTCGAGCTTCAGGATATCAAGGGGCCAGTTTCACAGCCTCAGGTTTGACCTAATTAGGGTTTTTAGTGGTGAATCGACATCTCCACTGCTACCCATGTGTACCCTCTGGTACACCAGCTGAAATAGTTCCTCATGTCTGAGTTATAGCGATACGCCACAAATAAGTGCAGATATCAAGGGCGTACAAAAGTGTCTCGGCGCAATTACTTCAGTGTCTGAGTCAGGGATGATTTATTCACGTTTCAAACAGAAATGAAAACACAGCAGACCCTCCGTCACCTCCCACTGTCTAGTCCATTACATCTGAAGTAGTCCACTTTATATTGGAGGCTGCGAACATAGATGCCCGTGGAGCAGCTGGTACTGAAGTACAGCTGGGACATCATTTCCAAATTCCAGCAGTGCCTGATGGTCGGTGGGGCAACTGTGTGGTGACGCATGTATGAGACAAATAGCTCGAGAGATGTGATGGACCTGAAGTCGGCTCCTTATTTGGATTCGAAGTTCTACCTTAAATGGTGCAGTATTTACGTTTAACCAAAACGGAACTGCTGCCCCATTTAAGGTGGAACGGAAAGCTGGCGAATAAGAAGCCAGAAACTGCATTTCACCATTTTTGCCAGGCCTTTGATGTGTTGGTGTTGATGTTTCTCTATATATTGTTCCGCTTTACTTTGTTTGTTAATAATAATAACAATAATATAATAATTAATGTTAGTAATAAGCCACTGCTAACCTATTTGGTACGATGTCATTGCCAAGCATCCATGGACCGTCGATAGAGGAGAAGACTGTTCGGCCCATCGCTGTACGTTGCGGTCATTTCATTAACTTTTTAACTATTTGTCGTCTAACAATGAACAGATGATAACACAGCACTGTTTAATGCTGTATAAGTAGTTTTTGGTCACCTAATCACTCCGGTCTTCTCACACTGAGGTTGAATCTCAACATCTCCCTGCTCCCTGCATGATGCACTACGTAGGAGTTAGATAGATCCTGAAGCCCACCGGTGCAAAATATAGCTAAGAAATAGTCATTTGGGACACATCCACACTCGATAAACAATGCACTGTCTGGCTGTAGAGACTGGAATTTCTAAATGTCCATATCTAGCACGCTATTTAGGGAACATGAAGCCGGGGATTGACGCATCTTCTGACTAAAAGATGGATTTTTGAAGCATGTAATCTATTCAAGGGACATTCTTTAGACTTTTATACTGTCCTTTTACAGTGAATCATATTGTAAGTACTTTGATTCAAGCCATGTTTTGATTCCCATCACCTCTGTCCTTCAGAGTCTTCACTGGTTGCCACCACGTTCCGCGTTCACTACAAAGTTCTCCTTATAACATATAAAGTTCTGCACAGTCTGGCTCCCCAATGCTCGGCAGAGCTTCTTCATCTATATGTTCCATCCCATACTTTGAGATCGCAAAATCTAGGCCTTCTTCATGCTCCTAGATTTAAATTGACTTCTATGGGTGGTCGATCATTTAATGTAGTAGCTCCCAAGTTATGGAATACTCTCCCGCAGTCTGTACGGGATGCAGCCTCTCTGTCTTCATTCAGATCTCTGTTAAAGACGTACTTGTTGTATACTTGAATGTTTACCTGTGTTGTCCTTTTGTTTAGAGTGTTGTTGGTCAATGTGTTGATGTTCTGTGATTGTAAAGCATCCTTGAGCATGGCAAAGGCACTACATAAATAAAAGCGATGATGATGATGATGATGATGAAGCCTGTGATATAAATGATGGAGTTGTTTAGGCTGTTAGGCTACTGCGGCTTAAGACTAGTCATGCCTGGGAAACGGCCACTAAGGCTCCAGACCCTTCCTCCGGCTTCACACAGTTCAGTTCAGACATCTGAGAATCGCAGACATCGTTTTGTTTTTTCAAAGGAACGTCTGTTCTGGCTTGATCCATGTTGGTGTTATCTCATATTTAGGTTCTGATGGCTTCTGGTCCCGGGGGTAGATTTACAGGCATATCACTTCAACCATCTCTCCCTGTCTCTGCTCTCAGGCGCAGGATAAGAAGAAAGCCTTGGAGGAGACCAAAGCCTACACAACCCAGTCTCTGGCCAGCGTGGCCTACCAGATCAATGCCTTAGCCAACAACGTGCTGCAGCTGCTGGACATCCAGGCCTCGCAGCTGCGCCGGATGGAATCCTCCATCAACCACATCTCCCAGGTCAGCCTGTCGCCGTCGCCATGCCAACGCTACCACAACAAGCCAAATGGCTCTTCCCCCGAGGCCTTGGGGGTGTCTTGGGGGCTTTTGGTTTGAATGACTTTCTTATTTCCAATGAGTTAACTTGTGGTTTGTATTCACACTGTGCTGTCATGTGAGCTTGTGAAGATTCTTAGTTTGGAGAGAATGACTGAAACTACTTGTTTCCTTCAAATCTAAGCATTTTTATGATGAAATAAATATCTCTGCTAGCTAGGCCAAATAAGCACGTCCGTTAGAGGTTACCAAACAGCTCCACACGGTTTGAGGCCAGAGTTAGCTCAATGCTAATGGGTGGGGTGTAAGCCTCCGTTGTTTTTTAGCTATATTAGCCTTGTAGCTTCAGTGCAAAACCACAGAAGCAAACTTCAGACACCAGACATGTCTTATCATTTACGTTGGTGTAAGGTAGGAAACTGTTAAATGGTATTAAAAATGACACTTTATTCCACGTTATCTTAGACATCAATTAGGCCCTCTTCAGGAAAATGAACAGACAGCACCATTAGCAGAGAACTTGTAGAGAGGAGAATTCCCACTCTGTAATGTCTTCTGAGTTTCTCAAACACTAGAGGGCGCTGCCGAGCGAGTCCAAAATGAATGGGTTAAGATGGAGCATTTGAGCAACTATCTGGGAATAGTAAAAGTATAAACGTTCAGGCTGGGTGGTGTGACAACATTTATCACTACCATGATAAATTAGCCCACAATTTTGTACCACAATAGACTTTTCAGAGCATATGAGAGATATCATAACTACTCAAACACTTGGAGGGCAAAGACTCTGTATTCAATGCAACTCGGTGTGTGAAATGTTGAATACAAATGATTGTATTCACAGTTTTTAATGAAAAGTGGCCTTACTTTACCTGTTCTAACTAATCACAAATCAGGATTATTAATATACATTAATCAACGAATAAATATTGTAACATTGTGTATTTTGAAAACCTCTTGAAGTATCACGCTATGACTGTTTTGCCATATTCCCGTTTTTCCTAACTCTAATACAGATTATCATACAGTTGGCTTGGCCTCGTCTTCATGTGCAGGTGTCAGCAAACGTGAAGGATTTGATTCATTTATTTTTTAAGTTTTGAACGGAGACAAAAGCCACTGCTTAAAGCAACAGCTACGGCACAGCAGCAGTGAAAAGGGCTGGTCGACCTGCTGAAAACTGGTCCTCTTTTCTGGACCAAACAGGAACGTTCTCATGTGCCCTCCCAGGACGTCTAGACATGACCGATCGAATCGCAACAGGCACTTTCAGAAATGTTAAGTTGAATCTCTTGATAATTCAGAGACATTTGGTTGGCATTTCGTGCTCTGAGCTCAGGGACGGCGGGGAAGTGTTTGCTGAGCCCTTTTCCGTTTGAGATGTATCTAAAATCTCTGTTGGTCCAGCAGATTGTGCTCTGTGTGAGCATATAGTCGAAACTTTCCCATCACTTTTTCTTGGGGATGCATAAAGAAATTGAATATTACGAACCAATATTTGATAATGCATTTATTGAGAATTTATGTAGAAGTGCAGGATGTTTAGGTGATTCCTGGGTTACTGGGACCCACATTTTATTTGTTACACTCCATTTCGCTGCTGTCGGAAGAAAACCTTGTATCTCCATTTTTGTCATTTTTCAGTTTATGACATAATTTGAAAATGCCTCTTGTCCTTTACATTCTGCGTAAATTTCATGAAGAATGGACCAACAGAAATGGCCCAAAATGACTTAGAAGGATGTCTGGTTCCCTTGACTTTCATTTTGGAGATACGAGGTTTTCATCCGACAACAGCGATTTATATCCCTTTCTAAATAACAGTTTATTTCTCTGTAAGACTAATTCAGCAGATCTAGTCCTATTTTTCACATTTTATAAATGCATTCGCCCACGAATCGCATATTGATGCCGCCCTGCTTTGTGCCTCTATCAGTAAATTCAGTGTTTATTGTTTGACCTGTATACAGGTCGATAAACTAGAGTTAAAGTGGGTAACTGTCAGAAATTTTCGGGCTGGCCAATTTTGATGCTCGAGTATGTGAGGTCAGGTGCTGCTGTTGGTCGAGAAGGCCTGGCTTCGATGTTCCAGTTCATCCCAAAGGTATTCAGAGCGGTAGAGGTCATGCCTCTGTGGAGGGCACTGGAGCTCCTCTACACCAAACTGGTCAGACCGTGGCTTTATAGAGCTCAGTCATGCTGGAACAGGAAAGGGCCATCACCAACCTGCTGCCACAAAGTTATAATTGTCCAAAATGTCTTTGTTTGCTGTAGCATTAACATCACGCTTCACTGGAACCCTGAAAACCAGCCCCAGCCCCTCATTATCCCTCCTCCACCAAACTTTACTTTTGGCACTATGCATTCTGGTTGGTAACATTCTCCTGCTATCCACCAAACCCAGATTCATCCACCAGACTGCCAGATGGTGGAGCATGATTCATCACTCCAGTGAACATGTTTCCACTGCTCCAGAAACCACTGGCGGTGCTTTACACCCCTCTAGCTGACACTTGACGTTACGCCTAGTGATCTTAGGCTTGTGTGCAACTGCTCAGCCTTGGATACCCAGTTCATGAAGCTCCGGATTCGCAGAATTTGTGTTGGTGTTGCTTCCAGAGGCAGTTTTGAGCTCTGTAGTGAGTGATGCGACAGAGGACAGGCACAGTACATGCTTCAGCACTTGGCAGTCCTGCTCTGTGAGATGCATACCGCTTTGTGGCTGAGCTGTTATTTCACAATAACAGCACTTACAGTTGTCTGGGGCAGATCTAGCTGGACAGAAATTTCACAGACAGACCTGTGGCAGAGGCGGCACCCTATCGTTTAAAGTCACTGAGCTCTTCAGTATGACCCGTTCTACTGCTTGTCCATGGACATTGCAAGGCAATGTGCTTAGTTTTAGCAAAGGCTATGGCTTAGAAACACCGGAGCTAAATAATTAGGAGGCTGTACAGTGTATATTGGCTGTCTTTATGGCGTAGAACTTGACTGTTCCCGTAGACATGTCTTGCACTGGCCTTGCAATACCAATGCAGGAGAAGGCTGCAGTATGCAAATGAGTGTTCTAACATATCCCAGTGTTTGTACCGTGTGCTGTGAGCATCAGTCATCACAGTTCTAGAGCAGAGCTCTTGTTGAATTTCTTGTAATTCAGCAAAACCCAAGCCAGTCTTTAACCATCATATCCTTGATTCATCAGTGTTCTTTTAACATATAGCGAGGCAGTCCCAGTGTTTAGAGTATAATTACTAGTATGTAGGCCATATTGTGCAGCTCGAGCACAGACTAATTGTGTTGTGTTTATTTTATCGAATGCTCTGAAAGACATCAGTATGGTATTGCAGCGTGTGTGAACTCTGCCCACATTCACATGTGGCTGACCCATTTCCTGTGTCCCTCTGTACACACATGCAAAAGGCCTATTTTCACAGTGATGTGGTGAGTGACATCTGCAATCATGAGCCATAATTATATATAGAGGAGCAGGTGTTGAAAGCAGAAACGTGGGGGAACCTAAACCCAGAAGTGGTGGCTAAGTGGTGCAGCTGCATTTTGTCTTAACAACCTAAACACGATTTCCACAGAATTTCTGGACATGTAGAATGGTCAGAGTGGACTTGACGTGAAACATGCCGTTAAAGGCAAACTTACTTGCTGCAGTGGTGGTGATAGGAACCAGACATCAGCCTCAGGGCGTTATAAGGCAAAAAAGTCTTCGGAAATACTTAAGTTTTTAGATTTAACACTATTTTACCATTGTCAATGTTATGTATAAAAGTCAGAGGACATGTAGGTTCACTGGTGGTTTTTCATTGCCATATATTTGCAATGTAGGCATCACAACCCCAGATTCCAGTCACCACCACTGTAAAGGCATTTAAGCTGGTAAAATTTCATTTTAAATGGTTTTACATCTCACTGTTTGAATTATGCAGAAATTTGGAAAGAATTTTCCTTTAATGTCTGTTAATATAACTTCTGAAAAGGATATAGTTTCTCCTGCTCAAGAGACGCCTGAAATTGTTCATAATAACCATGATTAATGGTTTGTTGCTCGTTTTGGTTGTTTTTTGTTGTTCTGTTGGCTTTAATTTGGCTATTTAGCTGTCTTGCATATATCTACCGGTTCCTTGCATATATCTACCAGTTCCAGGAAAGCTGGAAAACTGGAAAAAGTAACTAAAATTCATTATGTACTTGGGTACATTTTGACTTCAAATGTCTTCTGTTTTGTTTGTATTAATTGCAGTTGATTTAAATTGATTGCGGCTTGCATGCTGACTAGTGCTGGGGCACTTCTGATTCGCATGTTTTTAATAAGCATGCAGTCAGCTACTGTGTTGTACCCAGGACAGCGTGTACATAACCGTCATAAGCAAGTTATACACACTTTTGGCAAGAGGTGGGCCATACAGCAAAAATTTAATATCACAATACTTTAAAAAGTTTGCACAATATACAGAAAGTCACTATTTTAATTTTTTTTCTGACATCTGATAAGTTAGAATAGAAAAGAAGTTTTTTTTTTTTTTACGTTTTATTGATTTTCTAAGTGAAAATATGTGGAACAAAATTAAATAACAAATTCATGTCGTCATTTTTCTGTTAGTGTGTTTAGTTAGATTTAGTTATGTGGTATGACCGACCCGGAGTAGTGTCAGGAGTACATGATTGGGCGCGGCGTACCTCAGGGATCAGTCTTAAGTCCGTTTGTGTCCTTTAAAGAACAGACAGCTATTTGTAGGTACTGAATTTAGGTTCACTAGTATTGCTTCAGGTACAGAGATGAATAGCTATTTTTTCGATATCTGCTAAGATACAACAGACAAAGAAGTACTATGTTTAAAAATTACTGTCAAAAACTATGAATACAATGATTATTATTCAACATTCCACACACTGCGCTGTACTAAATGCAGGTGGGCAGCATTTTTAAGTACTTACCATGATACTCTCAGAAAAGAATATTAGAGCATATAATTTATCGCAATAACAATAAATATTGCCATATTGCCCACCCCTGCTTCTGGTTAAATTGCATGTTTTATTGATTTTCTAAGTGAATATATGTGAACAAAATTAAATAATAATTTTCTGCAAATTTTACATTTTATGTTACAAATTAGCCAATTTTAACATATTGGATGCATTGTGCATTAAAATGTATGTAGAAATGTGTTCTCTGTAGTTGATTCCCACACACAAAATCAACAAAACACATCATCTGCCTTTTGTTTATGACAGTATTCTAACATATTGCCATATTATGCTCCGTAAATCACTTCAGTGTGTCCGCCTAATAACTTTATGCTAAGATTTGGCTCATAAGTGTGTATCAAACTACTGAGAAACGTTTCCATCTTTGCTTCTTTCTCTGTAGACTGTGGACATCCATAAAGAGAAAGTTGCAAGACGAGAGATTGGGATTCTGACCACCAACAAGAACACGTCCAGGACCCACAAGATCATTGCCCCTGGCAACATGGAGCGGCCAGTGCGTTACATCAGGAAGCCCATAGATTATACCCTGCTGGACGATGTGGGCCACGGTGTCAAAGTGAGTGTGTCATGTGGTCTTGTTTGGAATGAAAGAGAGAGGCACAAATGGATCTTTAGTTGTTGATCATCTGACAAAATTCTCCTAAAATGCGTATACAGTACTGTACGAAAGGTTTTAGGCATCTAAGTACATTTTTAAACAGTTTCCCTCAGCAGTGAGTTTATCACAATATACATTAGAATAAAGTCGTATTCATAATTCAAATAAACAGAAAAACAATCAAAAGTAACAAGAATTTCTCGGGTCCATATTTTTCCTGGACACCTTCACAGCCGCCACAGAGACTCGTTAATATCATCAATTACATCATGAGCTCAATTTACTGAGCACTGATTGGTCAAACCAGGAGCTGCTTTTTAACTACATATAATACTGGGCTTCCTCCAGGAGAGGCTTGGAGATGGGTAAACAAACACACCAACATCCAGAAAATCACTATTTATTATATATATATATATATATATATATATATATATATATATATATATATATATATATAATTATTAATTAATATTCTATTAATTTTGTTTATTCAAATATATATTACAAATATATATATTTATTTATATATATATATATATATATATATATATATATATATATATATATATATATATATATGTGTGTGTGTGTGTGTGTGTGTGTGTGTGTGTGTGTTGTGTGTGAATATTTTTGGTGAAAGTGCTGGAATTCTTGTCACATTTAACGGGATTTACTTTGTCAGTTTAATCTCTGTATTCCATTCAGGTAGACCTACTTTAGATTATGCAGTCCATCCCTAATCCTGTTCACCCAGAGGTCATGTAGTAATAGTGTCTCCTAGGTCTCATTTGAATGCTTTGTCAGGCCTATTTACCCCATGGGCTCCCCCAGACCACGAAGATGCCATTAAAGCGTTTGACCTGGTGCTCATCAAACGTGGCCCTCCTGCCAGTCAGTTCCGAGTGACATCCTCACCTCAGCTATTACTCATTCGGACAGTTCTGCGCTTAATTAGATACTGGTGTAGCTTCCCTGTGCTCCCCACGATGCATGTAGTCACCAGTTATTATGCATGCTGGAGTTACGTCCTCATTTTTCTGTTTGTAAAGGATAGCTGTGTTTAGTTAGATTCAGTTATTCAGGGTGACTGACCCAGAGTAGCATCAGGAATGCATGATTGGGTGTGGTGTACCTCAGGGATCAGTTCTAAGTCCATTTATATTCTGAAAGTGGAGAACAATCCTGCTTGGATTTGTGTCCTTGAAGGAACAGCTATTTGTAGGTACTAAATTTAGGATTGCTAGTGTTTGCTGCTTCAGGCACAGAGATGAATAGCTGCAAAAACGTTTTTTTGCCACCTTGGTTTAACCCTTTATGTCTGATTTCTGAATCCTGTTGTTGCGTTTATTTGGTCACTGAATGCATGATTGGGCGCGGTGTACCTCAGGGACCACTTCTAAGTCCATTTATATTCTGAAAGTGGAGAACAATCCTGCTTGGATTTGTCTCCTTCAGGTACAGAGATGAATATCTATTTTTCGTTAATTGGATTCAAATGAATTGTGTATATTGTGGCTGCACCATCATACTACATGTATTGTCTGTACAGTTAATCTGTCATATGAACTAAATTAAGTTATGTGACATGATTAATTAAAGGGCAGAACCACATTTGTCTCGTCGACAAAATAAATGTTTCTCTGATACAAAATTATAATTCCGAACAAGTTAGTCAAGCAGCTCAGGGCTTCCAGACAATTCGCACTGACATTTATGTGTTTACTCCTTAATTTTATTTCCAGTTCGCTCTGGCATTTTAGCTGCCTCTTTCCTTAGGCCTCGTAGCCCAGGAAGGTCTTAGTGCTTCATCATGATTAAAAGGCTTTTGTGTCGCTCCTCTTTACTCACTTTTCCTCATTAAGTTGAAGTTTTGAGTAAACATGTGTCTCTTCTCTTTCTCACTGCACTCGCTTAGTGGCTAAAAGCAAAGGTAAGTGCATTCTTACATGACTCATAGTGTTTTGAAGCTCCCCAGCCGTCATCTGCTGCAAAGCGTTTTTGCCACCTTAATGTTTCTGAATCCTGTTGTTGCGTTTATTTGATGTGTAAACTGTGATCCAGCAAAGAAATTCTACTAAAAGGTTCCAGTTTTAGTCACAATCCACCTTTTTGAACAAGAAAATGTGTGAGTATTTGGATGGGAAACCATGTCACAAGGTTGCGGGGCTTGAAAAGATCCTTAAAACCTTAGGCACAGTTCCAAAGGTCAGTATGTACATTTATATAGTTGACCTCAGATTAAATAAAACTTTTCCCTTGTGATTTCTTAGATTTTTACTTTTTTTGTCCTGTCTCATAGTCTGCATCTGTAAAGCAGCTCATCACAAAGCCAATTTTCAACATTTGAGAAACCATTTTTAATATAAAACATTCATTTTAAGAGGTTAAATTTGTATAAAACAGATTCATGTTTGGTTTTCATATCATTAATATTAATATTATACTACATTTAAAATACAACCCCATTTCCTAAAAAGATGGGACTCTGTGCAGAATGTAAATATAAATAGAATGCAATAATTTATATCTATATTTCAAAAAACAGCAAAAAAATCTGTGTTTCAACATTTGTTATGTTGTTTTTGTACTATTTTCAATTAAATATAGGGTTTTCATGATTTGTATATCATTGCATTTTGTTTTTATTTGCATTTTGCACAGTGTCCCAACTTTTTTGGAAATGTAGTTTGTATGTATTGTGTGTGTTTTATTAAAAAAATTCATGTGTCACAGGATTTTGATCACTGGTGTTATCAGGACTCTTATGTTACGCTCTATTAAACTGCTTCTTTGGGTCGAGGCTCATCAGAGAGGAAGCATCTCAAGGCCTCCTTACTATATTTCATTAATTTATGAATAATTTTTTTTATTAGGCAGCTCATAACTAACATGCGTGTCGTGTTATGAGCTTTAATGGCTGGGTAATTATTATTTTGTCAAAATAATGCCAGATTATCGGTTTTATTACTGATGCTAAATAGTTGCACAACTTTGCTCCCAACTTTGTGGACGGCCCCTTCCTGTTCCAATGTGACTGCACACCAGTGCACAAAGCAGGTCCATAAAGACAGGAATGAGCGAGTTTGGTGTGGAAGATCTTGACTGGACTGCACTGAGTCCTGACCTCAATAGATACACCTTTGGGATGAATTAGAGCGGAGACTGTGAGCCAGGCCTTCTCATCATACATCAATGTCTGACCTCGCAAATGCTCTTCTGGAAGAACGGCCAAAAATTCCCATAAACACTCCTAACCCTTGTGGAAAGCCTTCCCAGAAGAGCTGAAGCTGTTATAGCTGCAAAGGGTGGGCCGACATCATATTAAACCCTATGGATTAAGAATGGGATATCACTCAAGTTCATATGCGTGTGAAGGCAGACGAGCGAATACTTTTGGAAATATAGTGTATTCTAAGGTTTACTACAAGTGGCCATATTTTGATGCTGTTGCCTTTTGGGCATATTTTAAATAAACAATGGCCAGTTTGAGGTTGAGTTTGACACCCCTGATATTGACCATCATTTTTAAATTTAGCTAAATGGCTGTTCAGTACTGCATAGTAATTGTCATTATGAAAACAGTTTAGAGTTGTCATTTTCAGAAGAAGCAAATTCCCATTCTTAAACAAGATTCCAATTGTTTCCATCACAACACTCATCAGTTCACTTCCTTTGTAATCGAATGATCATCTTAATGGTTTTCCAGCAAGGGAACAGCCAGCCTGCCAGGGCAGGGGCAGGGACTTTATCAAGGACTAATCCGCCCACACAGAAACCACCAAGCCCACCCATGGCAGGGCGGGGCACCCTGGGGTAAGTCATTTCTGCGACTGATTGTCTTTCTATGTAGCAGTGGAGTAGTTTGCGTTTTAGCTGCTTTTTAGCAGCGAACAGTTGGGTCCAGGTTCTATTTTTACATTTTATTTTTCTAATTTACAGGGAAATTACACAAATTTTTTTTATTATTCAGTGGCTAAGATTTAAATGGAAATTATTTGGACTATTCTGATGTGAAATGGTGCATTAATAGAGAAGCTCAGTGATGGTGATAAAGTTTTTCATTACAAATCATACGGTCAGCCTAGAGGTGGGTAATCCAGGTTCAAAAAGTAAAAACCCTTCCCAGGATTTTGTTCCAACTGCTTTTTTGGAACAAAATCCTGGGGAGGGTTTTTACTTTTTGAACCTGGATTACCCACCTCTAAGCATGACAGTGACTGAAAAGTAGGATCTTTGAAATACTTGCATGAAGTTTCAGAATTTGATAGTTGGGTGTCCCCGTTTTGCTTTCATGACAGTGTGCATTTGAGCTGGCGTTAACTTTAGGAACATAGGATCACCCTTCTCCTTTAAAGCTACTGTTTCAGAGATACAGTATCAGAGGTATTTTACAATACGGTGTACCTCAGGGACCAGTTCTAAGTTCATTTATATTCTGAAAGTGGAGAACAATCCTGCTTGGATTTGTATCCTTAAAAAAACAGACAGCTATTTGTATGTACTAAATTTAGGTACGCTAGTATTTGCTGCTTCTGTTACAGAGATGAATAGCTATTTTTGTTATTTGAATTTAAATTAATTGTAAATATTGTGGCTGCACCATCATGCTAAATGTTTTATCTGTACAGTTAATCTGTCGTATGTAGTTTGCACTTGAGCTGGCATTAATTTTAGGAACATAGGGCCATCCTTGTCCTTTAAAGCTGATGTTTCATTGACATCAGATATCACAGATATTTTACAAAATTGACAATATATAAAATGCATATATTCAATACATTAAAGACTGGGAATTAAATATATGTGTATTAGATGAAATAAGCCAAAATGTCCTGTGTAGGATGAACTCTCTAACACTGTAGTTTTATTAAGATAACCTGAGGTATGTGTGTCTCTTTCAGAAGGAACACGCCCTATAAAACTCTGGAGCCTGTCAAGCCTCCGGTGGTGCCTAACGACTACATGACCAGTCCAGCTCGGCTAGGAGGTCAGAACAGCCCTGGACGCACAGCCTCGCTCAACCAGAGACCCAGGACACACAGGTAGATTATATAAAAGCTACACACTGCATATTATTATAACCTTTATTGATCAGTTAAACTTGTTAAAACAGATAAGGTACAGTTGACAGTGTAACATACAGGCAGAAGCTATATCTGAGCATGAGCACTCAAATAACCCTTTTAAAGAGTGCCCGCAACTTTACCAAAGGTTTCAGTAGTGACTGTTTCGGTAGTGACAATTTTAGCTCCTTTTGAGCAGAACTTAGAAATGCTAGCCAGAATGTGACCAGCAAACACAGCTTTGAACAGCTGTTTACGCATAAAATCAGGAAAAAACTTGCAGAAAATAAGTTTTTCAGTAGTGACAGTTCTTAATGTTTCACACTGATTTTCAGAATTTGGACACATTTACCTCAAAACAGTGGGATCTAACTGTTTGTGCCATGTGGCCATGAGGAGCAGGGATGCAGCCTCACTTCCTGCTCTAAAATGTGGGGGCATGGCTAAAACAAGGCTCCTCCCACAAACTAAAACTCTTTGCATTTTGGTAGTGACATGAAAACATGGGACAGCATTTGTGAATAAAGTTTTTTTGTATTATTATTTATTTATAATCCAAACTTATAAATGTAGTTCAACTTCACTTTAAATGATCTTTATAAATAAATAAAAACATTTTTAAAAAAACAGCATAGTAAAAAATATTTTTTAAAAAATGATTATTTTCACAATGTCACGACTGGCACCTCCCAGTCATCCATGTGCTTTTGTTTTGGTTTCAGTCATCCATGTGCTTTTGCTTTGTTTTCAGTCTTCCATGTGCTTTTGTTTACTTGTCCATGTGGTTCCTTTGTTTTGATTCTTCCCTGTCCTGCCCCCTTGTTTCTTGACTCCGCCCCGATTGTAACCACCTGTTTTCCACCTGTGTCATGTTAGCCATCGTTATCCCTGTTGTATTTAAGCCCTGTGTTTTTGCTGGTCTTTGCTTGATATGTAGTTCTGTGTTTCTGTTTATTATGTCTGTACCCCGATCTCTCCGTGTTGGCTCCTTGACCCTGGACTGTTCTCACCCCGAATCTGGATTTGCCCCGAATAAATCTTATCTTATCTTATCTTATCTTAAAAGCTTATCTCCGCATATGCGTCTGCCTCCTCCTCAGTGTCCAGGAGTGTTCGCTGGTTAGCTTGCTAACAATGGATGGAGCATCATTTGTATTTTGATGGTTTCGTTACTGTAGGTGTAGCAGTGATTTTAAAATGCCAGTTACTTTTTCCCTCAGAGAAAATCTGTGTAGATTCATAGTTCCTTATCTGGACATAACACTGACCAGAGGCTGACAAGACAACTTTAGAGGTCCATGAAAGCTTTTTTCCTGCCAATTAGCATCTTAGCCTATAAAAAATCTAAACTCGTCTATAAAAAGGCGGCTTTGACAAACTTTGATGGTGTTAAACTGATGTTGGCAGCATTCATAACCGCCGGTCAGAGATTTGGACCTCGTCCAGCGAGTCCTCTTGGTTATAGCCGAGTGGTGGCCATGAATTCCATTCACTGCCGTCTTCCGTCTCCCTGTGGGCCCATTCATTACAGTGAAAGAGGGAGGAAGTCGATATGGCCTGAGTGGACAGTAAACCCTTCTATGCCTTTGATTACAGACTGCAGTGCTAGTGACAAAATGCTGGTAATGAATATCGGTGGTAAACGTACCACAGCAGCGTAAACAATTCATATCTTAATGGCTCCTCATAAATATTTAGCATTTTACAGTTGGAAAAAAATACTATTGTTTTCTTCCTTGCAGTGGAAGCAGTGGGGGCAGCGGTGGCCGAGAGAACAGCGGGAACAGCATGGGCATCCCTTTGGCTGTTCCAACACCCTCCCCTCCAAGCATGGCACCAGGTGAGAATGCCAACTATGCATCATGCTAACAGAGCTCTGGCACATTTTAGCAGGTATGTCTCGATTTTACCTTCGATGTTAGTGAATTTTTAGGTGTTACGGTTGGAATTCGCAAAAAATAAGTCAGCAGCTACAACTACCCAGGTAGCGGCTTGCTTGATGAGGTCGGCACCCTACTGACTGCCACTGCTGGTCCACCCTCGGACCATGCAGATCACTGTCATGCATAAAAGTTTTAACTAGTTTTTAATCTCCTCAAACAGATTTTAAATGCACACAGACTTTTATTTTGGAAAATAAAACATTACAAACAAATGAGGGGAAAAAAATCATGACTAGGCCTAATATATGATGGTTATATAGAAAATGTTGCTGACGCTGTGCTGGATTCAAATTACTTGTTAAACTAATTTTCAAAGTATAACTAAAAAACTACAATCAGTAAATCGGACTGTGAGGGAAAGTGAGAGATGATAACCGTTTAACCCCCCGGTGGGCCGCCCACTTTCTTTTCCCTCCCAGTCACTGCTTAGCAACCGTTACGCTATCCGCGATTTCCCAAGCAGAGTCAAAAAATCTTTACGTCAACATTGTCAGTGCTAATCTGTGAACTGTCTACTTCCACATAAAAAGAGGTTGAGGAAAAAGAAAACTTCCGGTTTTGTATGTTTTAGCTTGACAGTTTGGGTTTTTAAGTTTATGCGATTTTGTTGTCTCGATTATAAGATGTGCACTTATAGTGTGATATGGCCAACATTGCGGTTATTCTGTGTAGCCCAAATGTAACCTGCTATGATATCCTAAAAAATTCCCAGAACACCCAAAAAGATCAGCGAACATGCCCAGGGGCTGATAACTTGATGATCCGGGCCTTGACATGATTAGCTCTACTGTTGCTTTCAGCAGCTCAGCTCTGTTCGTCAGAGGACCAAAATAAGATGTTCAAGGTGTTAATAAAGTATTTGTTGGCTTAGCAGTGATATTACCTGTATGATTCCTGTATTTATTTGATCTCTAGCCAGTTTAACTGACCCTTTTCCCTCTTAACTTTGCAGTGGTTCCCCAAGGTCCTGGTCTAGGGCCAGTTCCGATGTCCCAGTTCGGCACCATCTCTCGGCAGATTTCCAGGCACACCTCCTCCTCCACCTCCTCCTCTGCCTCCATGGTGTCGGCCACAGGCACGTACCGCAGAGCGCCCTCCAGCTCTGCCCAGTTCTCCGTGCCCCAGCCACACCTCAACGGGGGTCCCACATACCCCCAAAACACAGGTGAGTGCCTTTCAGTGTTGTAGTGTTGAGAAATTAATATCACGTTGCGATTTGTTTTTAACATGTCAAACTAGACATTTTTAAAGTAACACGTCTTCCATTTTGCTTCTTATTGGGGACAGATCACAATTTTGACCCCATCCCTATCTGTGCCAGCGGCTTCATGACTTTCTTGCCATGACCAATTTTAAAAAATTGAGATTACTAAAACATGTTTTCTTTTTTTGGGGTATACGAACAGCGAAGCCTGGTTGAATAATTAAAAAGGGACACAAATTATTTAATTGTGAAATTAGTTTTTAGTAACATTTTCCATTTGAAGGGACTCAGTTCTCATTTTTGCAACGCAGCAGGATTTTAAGATAAATCTGTAAATAATGTGGGTTTTTTTACATTTTTTTTCACAATCTGTGTACTGTTGTCAGACTAAATATGTGAAAGCTAATTTTTTACATATATACACAAAGTACTGTGCGAAAGTCTGAGGCACCCAAGACACGTTTTCAAAATTTATTTGTGTAGTTTGTGTTTATTTGCTGAGAAAAGTGTTAATATTTGACTAGAATATTAATTAATAAGTAAAAAAGTGGCAAAAACCCTTTTAAACATAAAAATCTTTACAACAATGCTCATTTCTATTAGCACTCCTATGGGATTCTAGTAGCATATTAGCACTAAGCTAACAGCATTTTACATGAACATTCTTTGGCCAAGTTAAATACTGAAATTTGAAGCTTGTAACTAAAATTAAAATATATTTGACCTTGTATGTAGCAGAATCCGAAAGTGCAGCGGATATTAGTGTTTATCCTCGTCTTGCGCTCTGAATTCACTTAATGAAGATCTTGCTAATTAGCTGATGAACTGAATCAGGTGCATTTAATGAGGCTGTGTGCCAGAGTCTGCACGAGGACTGGACACATTTGTTCTACAAACTTGTACATCGCTGGTGTTGGAATAAAATGAGAACTTTCCAGGAGAAGGAAAAAACCAACTTTACTTTTAATGTAAGTCAATGGAACCAGACTTTTTTCCAATATATTTTAGGTCATTTCCTTTGGTCCATCTACCATAAAATTTACACCCAATGTACAGGACAACAAACATTTTCAAATTATGTCCAAAACTGAAAACCGATAAAAAAGGAGGTACAAGGTTTTCTTCCGACAGCAGCGATATACATTTTCAACATATTGGAGACGAATCAAACATAAAATATTAAAAAACGATTTCGCTTATTTCACTTAGAAAAGCAACAACATGTGTCACGTGAACAGCTGCAGCCAAACTATTGTATACAGCTGTGTGTTTCCCTAAAAACCGCAGCTTTTTCACAGGTTTCTGCTGCGTATAAACTGCTACAGGGTTGATCATCTGCAGTCCTAACAACAGAAGCCGCGTCTGCTCTCCTGCTTTGACTTTGCCCTTAAAACAACTGCAAGCAGCTTTCAGTGTTCTGCTGCGTGTTCACTCTTTTCCCTGTTTGTCATTCTGTGTTTTCTGTTTGTCTGTGTGGTGGCGTTTGTGCATGTATGTGTCTGTGGGGGGGGGCTGTGTGTTTGCGTGTGCCGTCCTCTGCTGTCCGCAGTGTCTGTGGCCCAGCCGCCTCCCCCCATGGTGCAGCTAACTCCCCAGATTCCTCTCACTGGCTTTGTGGCCAGAGTTCAGGAGAACAGTGAGTATTCCTCATTTACTTTTATCTCACTTTTATCTCACACCTGGTCGTGCAAGCCAGACGTCTGAGAGTCTAGTGCATTTTGTCCCTTAACGAGGCCAAGAACTGCCTACTTTGACAGGAAGGGGCCGTTTGACTGTCATACAGAATAGCTTGCCAGGGACTGTTGTTGCGCTAGAGCAAACAATTTTCAAAACAGGAGGAAAAAATAAGAAGTAAACACGCAGGAAACACATCAGAATGGTTCTCTGCCCAGGCACACCACACTATACCTTGGGCAAGACTCCAAACACTACATATGCCTTTCTTCGTAACATAATCAAACTATAAGCTGCTCTGGACGAGAGGGCTGTAAATGTAAGGATAATAACTGTTTGCATTCCACTAAACTATATTCGTACCAGCTTTGCCCACTGTGTTTAGATGTGTGTGTGTGTGTGTGTGTGTGTGTGTGTGTGTGTGTGTGTGTGTTCCCTTCTGGACACTCATCTCCAGCTCTTAAGCGGAACTTCAGCTGTTTAATTAAGCAGTACGTGGTGCCAGAGTTGAAAATAATTGAACAGAAATGCCCGTTTTTGTTTTTGGGACCTTTTACCTGGTTGTCCAGGCCTTAGAATATTGTCTATCACTGATTTGTAAGATCATTGTCAACATAGGCCTGGGCAATATTATAATAATAATAATAATAATAATAATAATAATAATAATAATAATAATAATCAAACCAATAATGAGTATTTGAGAACTTGATCTGGTATTAGCAGCAATAGCTTGGGCTTTCAGTTGCCACTAGGTGGCAATGTGTGTCTTTCACTTGCTACATGTAGTAGAAGTCTACCCATTCCCTTACAACAGCACCAGCAGTGGGGCAGTTCGCTTATATATACTTCTATTATGTATGTATATATGTATGTGTGGTATGTTACCTGGCCTACTTGACTTCTAACACAGTCCGGCCTTTCTGCTGTTTCTTTAGTATCAGACAGCCCCTCCCCTCCCCCGCCCCCACTCCCTGAGGACACGCCCATGTTTGAGGAAGCGGCCCCGCCCCCTCCACCTCCTCCTGTGGACTATGAGGAAGAAGACGCCTCTCTGGTGCACTATAATGACCCTTACGCTGACGGCGACCCTCACTGGGCCCCCAAGTCCTACATAGAAAAAGGTGGGCCTCCTATTCCCTTGTATTATAGTATTTTCCACACTTTCTCTTGGTCCAGTGAACAATAGTCTGTAGAAATCTATAGTCACACTGTAGGAAACATAGTCAGATACATGGACAGAAACCTCAGCTTCTTTAGTCGAACACGCAGTTTGAAGCTTATTGATGTCTCAAACAGGACATGTATCTCTATCATATTTCAGAAGAATATAACCTCTGATTTTCCGTCTGTTTATCTGTGAAATCTCTACTAGGACTTTAGTCAAAAATGACCGAAAATTCTTAAAGGCCTTGTTAGCTGCGAAGCAATCACTAGAAAATAGCCATCCACTGTGTCCATTCGATGGCATGACTGCAGCGACATAGTATGAACTACTACATACTAATAGTATGAAATGTTTTATTATGGAAAAACAAATTCTGCCAGTTTTGGTGAAATGGTCCAAGTTGAAAACACATTTAGGAATTTACATGTGTGTGAATGAGAGGGAGGCAGGTGGAAAGGTGAAGATGCAAGGAGTAGAGGTCGTAAAGGTGGATGACTTCTAATATCTTGGGTCAACCATCCAGAGCAATGGACAGTGCAGAAAAGAGGTGAGGAAGAGGGTGCAGGCAGGATGGAGTGGGTGGAGACGGGTGTCAGGGCTGATGTGTGACAGAAGGATAGCAGCAAGAGTGAAAGGGAAGGTCTACAAGACAATTTCCTTTTTTAAAATGTGTGAATTTTATCCCATGAATATTGTACCCATTTATTTATTTTGCAAGATATTTCCAATAACAGTGAAAGAAGTCAGAAATGTGTTGGCAGTGACGTCTTCAGTGTGAAATGGTTCATCTTTCTATCTGTTAGTGGTGGCCATCTACGACTACACCAAGGATAAGGATGACGAGCTTTCCTTCATGGAGGGCGCCATCATCTACATCATCAAGAAAAACGACGACGGCTGGTTCGAGGGCGTGTGCAACGGCGTCACCGGCCTGTTCCCCGGCAACTACGTGGAGTCCATCATGCACTACGCCGACTAACAAACACCGACTAACCATCAAAAACAAACATTTACGAAGTGCATTAGGATATGACCGAATGTTTGTTTTCGTCCGACGTATTTAAGTATTTGCTGTGCGTGTCGAGGGACTGAGCGAACACAAAGGTGAATGCGGAAAGAACAGCAGCAAGTCTTCGCTTCTTTCTAGCTAGGTCTTTTTGTTATATATATATTTTGTACATACCGTACTGTACGAAGCTGCCTGTAGATCGTTAACTAGTGTGTTTTCGTGCGTGTTTCGTCAGTGTAGCGAGGCCAGTCTTTGCAGTATGCCAACTTGTCGGCTAGGGCTTGTTTTTATTCAGAAGTGCTCGTTGTATTTTTTTCCGTAACTTACTGCCAAACTCTTCCCTCGTGTCAGGGAAGACGTGTTCTGAATGTTGTTTCTTAAATGTGATTCATGCCTGGCTGACGATCAGGCGAAAACCGGGAAAACGATCGTCGTGACTTTTTTTTTTTTTTTTTTTTTCGGTCTGTTTTTCCATTTTTGCCTCCCATCTTCGCCTACACTGTATTTTAATTCCACCTTCATTGCTTCGGCTTGGCCGAGACTGAGGAAGGAAGCAGTATTACTTAGAAAACTACTCTACTTGTTTATGTGGCTTAAGGCTACACTGGTATCAGACGAAGGCACTGTTGGATGAGCGAACCCAGTGTTCCTCACAGTTCATCTCTTAAGACTACTCAAAAAACGAACAGCTGTCCACTACCATGAAGATCATATCACTTCCACTTTGCCCATGTAATCACGTCATTATTTGGATCGTTGGCTTATTTTCCTATTTTTAGTCACTTTCCCTTCCACCGTGGGTCCGAAAGTGTCCAGATACCCGCTCATTTAATAGTACCCAGGATTATTAGCGAGTTTGCTGCAGGAACGTCTCCTTTTCATCTGAGGAGGCTTTGCTGAAACGTTGCTTCTGACAACCCAGAGGCTTTTGATTGTGCCCCATCACTGCAGTATGGGTTCATATATTTTATTTTATTTGATCCGTTTTCCAGTGATAACATAGTTTTATTTGTTCTCTCAAGATCTTGAGCCATTCGTGCGATTATTCCAACATAGCAAATGTTGGTCTCCCAAAAACAAACTAACCAAAAGTTTATTTTACAGAACGCAACAGAAAGTCACAGCTAACATGGTGCTTGGATTTCAGTTCAACCATCAGCCTTACTGAACCAATCAGCCTGCAGACAGAAAAACAGATAAAATGGTCCACAAAGTCAGGAGTTTTGGCCCGAATGGAGCATTCCTTAAGTTTAATGACACAGGATTTCAGCATAATTCATTCATCTGGATTCCCACAAAGCCATTCAGACTGGGTTGATGTGAAATAAATCATTGCATTTTTATGGCCTTAATAATCTGATAACTAAAATCAGATTTTGTCAAATGCTGGTTGCTTTTTTTCCAGTACTTCAGTCTGTTTTCACACATGCACAGACAAAAACGAAAGAAATCAGAGTAAGAGTTCACACGCGCTGAGAAACCTGATTACTGTGCTGAAATCCGCTTCCCTTTATTGGATTTCTAGGAAATCAGAGTGTGACCTCTTGAATGATCAGAAAACTGGAGAAATCTGGATGATCAAATTATTAAGTGCATGTAAACACGCTCAGTGTCGAGAAACTTACTGTTACCTTTTTATTTCCAAAAAACACCAGTGAACCTACTACTGAGTGTTTATATGAAATGTTGATGATGGTTAAGTAGCAGTAGATCTGACAACATATAGATTTATGGCCGGACTCGTCTCAAAACTATCATAAAACAGCGTCTCGTGCATCAGGCAGTGAATTCATAATACTTTCATGTAGGAACTTTCTGTGAGGGAGCTTTTAGAGGTGGACGTCTGGTTCCCATCAGCACCACTGTGAGCCGTTCGACGCTCTAGAGCAGGAGCTTTTCACACCAAACCACCATGATTGACTGTTTACGTCAAAACAGTTGAATATTGCGCAAAATTTTGAAAATCAGCTCCTCTATAAAACCCGTAAGCAGACTGAAGAGTCGAAAGATGATCTGTTATTGTGAAGATAAAGACAGGAGTGAAAAATGAGAGCGCTTGTTATGTCGTTATCAAGATCTAGAAAAAAATGGTTGTCCTGAGATAAATAACTCAAGCTGTAATAGAACAAATAAAATACAAACGTTATCACAAGAAAACGGAGTGAAGCCCATGAACCTTTCAGGGCTTCCGTACTTCAAAAAACCAGCGAGGTAATCTGAGGAAAGAAATTAGGAAAAGAACGTTACAGGTGCAGAAACACCTCTAGAGGGCAGCAGTGAGTGATGTTTGTTTATTTGAGCTCATATTCCATCGTTATGGATTAATGCTGGAAACTATAGCAGCACACAGAACTACATGCTGCCATGCTGAGCAGTTTTGGGTGCAGCTTAACTTTATTAAATATAGGCCAGATGAAGAATTTTGCGAATTATTAGCGAATCATTTACTCATCATTCCAGATGACATCATTTCAGATGAGGATAATTCCAGGCTTCCTGACCACTGCTTCCTGACCACTAAGTGCGCCAAACTGTAAAATACAGCACTATGTTGATGTGTTCATTGCTATTTTTAGAGTTAGAACAAGTTTGCCAACCAATTAGAAAGGGTGTCTGGACACTTTTGAGCCTAGTGGTCAGTTTCAGCTGATTTTCTGGTCACTGTATGGAAAGAGAATGAGAAACGCTCTTTGGCTTGAATGCCAAGACGAGTCCGTGTGTCTCGACTGCTGTTGAAGGCTGTTTAGCCGTGTGAGGATTTTTCCTTTGGTTGTATTTATTTATTCAGATGAAGTATATGTGGGAATGTAACTCACTGAGAGCTGTCCGAACCATGACCAGTCAATGTTACTCATTGCAAGGCCTTGTCATAAGACGTGCAGATGATGCAGTCTAAATGTCCTTCCCTGAGGTGCTCTGCAATGACTCTTTCATCATCTTGTATATAATCTGTTTTCTCAATTTATGTACAGCCTTTTTTATAATAAAGCACTGTCCTGTATACCGTGATGCGCACGTGGTGGTTCTTTAAATACTGGCCAGGTGTGATGTCATCGTCCGCTTACTAGAAACCCCCTACCTTAACCTCCACCCACTGGCCACTTTATTAGAAACCCCCTACTTTAAACTCCACCCACTGGCCACTTTATTAGAAACCCCCTACTTTAAACTCCACCCACTGGCCACTTTATTAGAAACCCCCTACTTTAAACTCCACCCACTGGCCACTTTATTAGGAACCTTCCTTAAACTCCACTTATTGGCCACTTTATTAGAAACACTTACCTTGTGCTTCCACCCACTGGCCACTTTATTAGAAACCCCCTACTTTAAACTCCACCCACTGGCCACTTTATTGGGAACCTTCCTTAAACTCCACTTATTGGCCACTTTATTAGAAACACTTACCTTGTGCTTCCACCCACTGGCCACTTTATTAGAAACCCCCTACTTTAAACTCCACCCACTGGCCACTTTATTGGGAACCTTCCTTAAACTCCACTTATTGGCCACTTTATTAGAAACACTTACCTTGTGCTTCCACTCCCTGGCCACTTTATTAGGAAGCCCCTTCCTTAAACTCCACTTACTGGCCACTTTATTAGAAACACCCACCTTGTGCTTCCACTAACAGGTCACTTTATTAGGAACACCTACCTTGTACTTCCACTCACTGGCCACTTTATTAGAAACACCCACCTTGTGCTTCCACTCACTGACCACTTTATTAGAAACACCCTTCTTGTACATCCACTTAATGACATTACATGACCTCAAATAGCACTATTTTCATTGAATGACCCAAAGAAATCCAGCCAAGAGTGGTCATGTGGTCAGAAACGGACTGTTAATGAAGGACTAGAGGATGGTCAACACAAACTGCATTAACAGATGAGCTACAGCTTCTAACTGTACATCAGCACGGTGGAGCTACAAGAGAGGTGTTTCTGATAAGGTTCTGTATTTAGCTGCATGGATGCTGCATTGATACCAATCACTGCATTACACTGACCTTGTTTAAACATCTTGCCAGTATCAGCTGCTTCAGTACTGCAGGTAATGAGTCGATCAGGGAGTTTGTCGTGCCCCTGGCTTGACTGTAGGTCTAACCTACTGAAAAAAATGGCCTAAGAAAGAAGCTTAGTCCTTTAGGTTTGAGAACTGATTTTATCAGGTGAAGTGTTGATGAAGGTGTAAATGGAGTGAAACTATAAGTAACTATAATCTGAGAAGACAATGTGGTGTTCTCATCACATTAATGTGTCGCTTGCTGTTACACATGACGGCCACAAGGGGCTGCAAAGAGTATACAGTATAGTAAAGTCAATTTCTGAGAAATAAATAAAAATACAGCATGTACGAAAAAGTTTTAACACACCAGTCAAATGATGTTTTGTTGAAAATAACACGCCCTCTACAGGGTAAATACACAAATATGTCATTTTATGCAGATTGTAGTGTATATTTTCTGTTGATTTGCTGAGTTTAATGTGCTGGAAAAACATTACATATAAAATGGTCCATTCCTTTGGCACTTTTTCAATGTTAAATTCAGCAAATAAACAGTAATTCAGTATTAAAATGTGCAGTAGTGTGTTTTCTCTCTGCCCAGAGCACAACAGCATTCTTCAGTGTTTAGTATTTGGACTGTAGCTGATGATGGTAAATGTACTGTATTCTCTGTTCTAGCATAGCTGCTTTCTCTCACATCTCTCTCTTAACTGGCTGAATGGGGGATGAGTTCATGCAGAACATTGATCACACATTGTTGTTCGAAAGCCGGACGCTGCAGGCCTGCATTCCAGGCTCTTGGTTCCCATACGCTGGCACTGGATCACAATCTTTGTGGAGTCTCTAATGAGAAACAGTCATAGACTTACAAAGGACTGCCAGCCTGAATTGAAGACTTTGAGTGTTGTTTGGAGGCCCTACAAAATCCCACGGGCCTTACTAGTTTTTCTGTTGTTATCATTATGGTTATTTGGTGTATTGTTGTTAGTCCTATTAATGATAAGCTACATGCATTGTACTTTATAGCCACATCAGAAAAGTTCATCATAAAAAAATGTAGGATTCCCAAAATAGACAGAATCGAAATAGTTCTTAAGTTTTCATGACTTAAAAAGATGTTGGTCACCCATTACGTTTATCAATAGGTCACCAATGAATTTCCATTGAACTTTTAGCATTTGATTGGGCTGTGAGCTGAGAGACATTCACTGCTGTAACAGGGCTTTACTGGGCCACCACCTGGGAGATCTTTCACCACAGTAGCAGAGTTTGACTGGATCACAAGCTAGGGGAATTCACTGAGGTGGTGGAGTTTAACTATACCATGAGCCAGAGGAGTTTTCACTGCAGTAGCAGAGTTTTACTGGGCCACGAGCTGGAAGACTTTGCACTGCAGTAGCAGAGTTTGACTGGGCCACGAGCTGGAAGACTTTGCACTGCAGTAGCAGAGTTTGACTGGGTCATGAGCCAGAAGACTTTGCACTGCAGAAGCGGATTTTAACCAGGCTATGAGGTAGAAGACTTTTCACTGCAGTAGTAGAGATTGACTGAGCCTCAATCTGGGAGACTTTTCACAGCAGCAGTGGAGTTTGGCCGGAGCACAAATCGGAAGACTTTTCATTGCAGTAGGTGAGTCTGACTGGGCCACAAGCTGGAAGACTTTTCACTGCGGTAGAGGAATTTGACTGGGTTGCACGCCAGAGGACCTTTCTCAGTTGTAGTGGAGTTTGACTGGGCTGCAAACTGGAAGACTTTTCACTGCAGTAGCAGTTTGATGTGGCTGCAAACTAGAAGACTTTTGACTGCGGTAGCAGAGTTTGACTGGGCTGCAAGACTTTTCACTGCATTAGAGAAGTTTGACTTGGCTGCAGTAACAGTTTGACTGGGCCACGAGCCAGAAGACTTTTCACTATGGCTGCAGAACTTGACTGGGCCACAAGCGGATTGATTTTTACTTTGTGGTTGGGACAGATTTCTCTGTACCAGCTGTGGAACTTTACATGTGTGTGTTTTGTTTGCTGTTATTTAATAGTTTTGTCGTAATGGTAGAGCATCATTTGCTTCGACAATAATGCTATGTAACGTAAACTCAAAAACGTACCTTTTATTTGCTAGACTACAGTAAACTGACCATTGTTTTCGGCTCCTTTGATTACGATGATTGTGATTTTCTGGGCCTGGTCCATTCAGTGTATTATGGAAGAGAAATGACAAAACTGTAGGTAGCAGTGAAACTTTTCACAATTACAAAATGGTATTTTGGAGTATCTTGCGTTATAGTCCTATAGTCTTGCACTTTTTCATTTTCTATAGAGAATCTATACCATACAGAGCTGCAAGAGCATGAGGAAAACCATGGGTTAACTCTCGCAGAAACTTGAGGAAGACCAAAAAACCTGTTGCCAATTAAGGCAGTGGCACATGGACTTTACTACAGGATGCATAAGAGCAGTCAAGGCTGAGACTCAAGTCTCATTCTCTGATAAATACAGGTGATGTAAAGTGTTATTTTTTTTTATGATATTCCATTGAAGAAGATTCAAATGTTAAAAACGGGTTTGTAATGTAGCTCAGTTGTGGATTACAGGCAAGTTCCTGGGACGTCCAGGCTCATCGTCAGGGCTAAAAGTTACTGAAAGCTTTTCCCACCTCTGAAGTTCCAGATGGCGGTCACGGTGCTTTTTATCCTTGTGTGCATAGCGGGAACAGTGGGAAACCCGTCTGGAAGCTGCAGAGGCACACGCTGCCCAGGGCGTCCCATCGCCCCTTACACGATTGTCCACCCTCAACATGGCAGCGTACGGGAAAACCCAAGGACATTAACGGCAGAGGTGTTTGTCCCAGAATGCACAGGAAGAGGTTGCCGCCCGCCTCTTAATGGCACGGAGGGGTGCAAGGGCATTGAGTGCAGGCTGCCCCCTCTCAGTACGCGGGTCAAGCCCAGGCAAGGTGCATGCCACGGGGACAGATGTCCCACAGGGACAGACAGTGCAGGCGGCCGAGTAACGATTGTGAAAGCACAAGACAGAGCGGAGCATGTGCTGCGGGATTTGCCAGAGCACGAGGGATCTCCGTTTGGAATCCAGCTCACCTGTGATGTCAAGCCAGGTAAGAAAGAGCAGATGTGGTCCTCATTTTGGCCTAATGATCCTATAGTATTCAGAGGGTGGCCTGAGGTGGCCCAAAGGCCAAGTACATTCTACAGCGAATAGGAATGTATGAAATAAGGAATATTTTGTGTCTATTATTATTATTAGGAAAAACTAAAGACAACCAGATACTGATCAGGCATAACATGATGACCACCTCCTTGTTTCTACGCTCACTGTCCATTTTATCAGCTCCACTTACTGTATAGCTGCACTCTGTAGTTCTACAGTTACAGACTGTAGTCCATCTGTTTCTCTGATACTCTGTTATCCTGTTCTTCAGTGGTCAGGACCCCCATGGACCCCCACAGAGCAGGTACAATTTGGGTGGTGGATCATTCTCAGCACTGCAGTAACACTGATGTGGTGGTGGTGTGTTAGTGTGTGTTGTGCTGGTCTGAGTGGATCAGACTCAGCAGTGCTGCTGGAGTTTTTAAACACCTCACTGTCACTGCTGGAATGAGAATTGTCCACCAACCAAAAATATCCAGCCAACAGCGTCCTGTGACCACTGATGAAGGATGATTAACTCATACTGTGCAGCAGCATGACTTTACATACAAGGTGGACTGACAAGGTAGGGGTGTTTAATAGAGTGGACAGTGGGTGGACTGCTGTCTCTGATCCACTCAGATCCACTCAAATAAAATGTGTGTTGTGCTGGTACGAGTGGATCAGACACAGCAGTGCTGATAGTTCTTATCAGTCCTTTATCAGTGGTCACAAGACACTGTTGACTGGATATTTTTGGTGCTTAAATACTCCAGCAGCACTGCTGTAACATACATAAGTGAAATCAGGCTTTCTTGCATGTTCTAAACTGTCCAGGTTCCAACGAGGTGCCATCAGAGGATGCTCTGGTGCTACAGCTGCGCTTGGCAAAAGGTCAAGAGAAGCTGGTGGAGGAGCTCCAGGGCCAGCAAACCGAGATCAAGCAGCTCCAGAGCAAATTGGCACAACAGCAGAGCACATTGGTGGCTCAGCAAAGGGAAATCCTTGAGCAGCAGCAGAGGATGTTCGAGCAAATGGAGCAGGTCAAGGCCCAGTACAGCCTGCTCCTGGAAAGCGTCAGGCACGTATCCTTTCAGGACGTACACAAAGATCTTGAGGGCCACCTGGAGAACCTCAGGCCCCAGGCAAGAAGCCATGAACGGGAGGCCTACACCATGCACAAGGTGGACATGGACGCCACTGTGATGGAGGTTGGCAGAGCCCTGCCGGGTTGTGGCTCCTGCCACGCCGATGAATACTGTGATTTCACTGGCGAATGGGCTCACTGTGAGAAATGCACTGTTTGTCCTCCAGGGTTCTTCCTGGTGTCCCAATGCTCCATTCACACAGACAGAATGTGTCAGGTAATTTTTTTTTGCTTATTAATAAATAATAATAAAGATTTTTAAATAATGACAAATTTTAGAGCAAGTAATGTGATTAGAGTCTGTTTGTCCTGTATTTAATTGAAAGGATTACAAAATATGCAGTTTTCCACAATATCACAGCCCAAATCATAATTTTTTATATAAATGTGGCTTTTAATTTTATATATCTGATAGGATAGAGATGAGTGCTTGGAGATACAAAACCTATGTGGAGCGCAGAACCAGTGTCTCAATACCCCAGGTAAGTCAGACACCATTGTAGTATTTCTTTCTTGGGGTCTCTAATTGGGATCATGAAAGTAGAAACTCTGTATTACAGTCATAAAAACCATTATGCCCCTAATGTACTGTTATATTGTTTACATTGACCACCGAATGTACTGACTGATAAAGTAAGAACCCGGTTTTGTTTAAAGTGAGTGGCTGACAATTTTCTTAATGATTAGCTTAAAAGATAGCAAAGTAAACAGGCCAAAAGTTAGCCAACAGGCTAAACTGCTCATCCATTAATATTTAATTTTAGGCTTTGAATGATTCTCTGTACAACCACAAAATAAAAAGTAAAGAATATTTTACCTGAATGTCTTAAATGTCCTTGTTTTTTACCTTAAGTTGTATGAAAACAGATGTGAGCCACCGTTAGCTTGATGCTACAACATAACATACAAAATCACATTGAGGTCCCATTGGAAGTTAGCATTGTCTGTGCGGTGTAAACATCTGTAACGTGTAGTAAAATCACTGTAACACACAGTCTGTCATGGCTTATTTCTCTAATATGGTGTTTTATTGTTTCTTGAAAACAGGTGGATTTAGGTGCACAGGGATGTCTGTGAAAGAAGCAGCTGCCGGGATGTGTGGCCATGCGTACTTCTACAATTTGGAGCTGGAGGAGTGCCAGGCTTGCTCCGAGTGTGATTCCCAGACTGAGGTGTCTCCTTGTACAGCCATGAGTGACACCATGTGTGCAAGTCCCTCTGACACCGGACTGTCCATATCCTGGTCTGGCAATGTTACCTTGGCTCAAGGTAGTGAGTTTCCGAATATGGAACTTCACATCCAGGGCAACAGTGATGGGAGCCTGGTTTCCAGCACCAGTGGCCAGTTGGTTTTCCATCAGCATGGCCTTGTCTGGGTGGACCATAACCTTGCACTGAGACATGGCTGTCGGAGTTTTGTTCAAGCGTGCCTGAGGTTGAATGCCAGCGAAGAAGGCGGTCGGGACCTCAGCGGGGTGCGTGTGGAACAGAGGGAAGGGAAGTCTCTCCAGAGCGTCAGCGTGAGTGGGGCAGCTGCAGTGGAGCCAGGTCACATGCTATCCCTGTTTCTGAAAAGCGCCAGTCATCACTGCAACCCTGACAATGACAAAGTCCACTTGGAGACTAGCCTTGTGGCACCCTTCAGTTTGCTCTGGCTCTCCCATGATACAGGTGCGGTTGCTATGACCGCTCAGGCTGTGGCCTCGGCACACTTCCATACCAATTACCGCCCCACCTTCCGCACTTCTTCCGTCTCTGATCCCTACATGGTGAGTCTGACTCATGATAATCGTGGGGTTCGCTTCACAGAGAAAGGTACAGTGAAATTTGTCCTGCAGCAGGCAGTGTACTCAATGGGCCAAGCCTGCATATCTGAGGGCTTCTACCTGCTGGCAAACGTCAACCACAATGGGAGCAGTGCCGAGCTGACCCGAGCATTCAAACCTGGTGTTCATTACAGGGACACATCCATATCCTTGTCCGCAGCTGCAACTGTGGATGCTGGGGACACGCTCAGCTTTGAGATCCTAGCACCAGCGCAATGCAATGTCCGCTACTTTGGCGATGACTCTGGGATCAGCATGCTAAGCCTTGTGTGGATTCCTTCCTCTGTGTCATCCTCCATATCGGCCACCGTCTCCAGCAAGGGTCTGCCTTTCGGTGCAGTGCGGAATAAAGCCTTGCTCTTCCGTCAGACATCCCCATCAGTGGCGCAAGTAGAGCTTGCGGGCATGGGGCACCAGCACCCACACCGAAACTTCGTCTTCAAGGAGGCAGGGACCGCTAGTGTGGCCCTTGACCTGAGGTTGATCCACTCTTGCAGTATGATCAAGGTCAGCTTGCACAAGCAGGCTAGGCAGCAGGGATCACCGCCTACGACTGTTGCCCGGCAAGTTGGAGGTCAGATGCCTGAAGGGAGTGAATGGGCCACTGTAGCGCTAAGAGTGTCGTTCCTAGTGCATAATGGCACTGAAGTCTTTGCTACAGTGGACTGTGTGCGCGGTCGCCTCAACCAGATTGCCCACAATGTAGGGAGTAGCATTACTGTCCTCTGGACTGTTGCATGATGTAGGCATTAGGTTACAATCTTTTAGCTTAGCAATAGTGGTCCAATTTGCTGTCTTGCAGGGTCAGACGTAACATAACAGATGTCTGGGGACAATTATGTGAATGTTTCAGCTAAAAGAGCGTGGGAATATAGACTTGTTAGCAGTGGTGGACGAAGTACACAAATCATGTACTTGAGTTAAAGTAGAAATACCCAAGGTAAAGTATTACTCCAGTAAAAGTAGAGGTTCCTCCCTTTAGACCTTGAGTAAAAGTACTAAAGTATTTGCCTCCAAATGTAATTAAGTATGGAAAGTAAAAGTACTAAAAGATTAATGAACTTAATGCAACTTAGTTCCAAGTTAATTTGAATAAAAACTGGCTTTAAACTCAGGATCACAGATGAGCTCCTTTACTATGTTGATCTGTAGGCGTCTGTTCATAAACATAAACCAGCCCAAACTCATTTACTATAAAATGAAATGGTGTTTGTAGAAATTCAGAAAAAAGCCGCGTCAGTCTCGACTGCATATGTGGACATATTTCTATATTGAGCTCTATTTACACAAAGTTAGGTTAGTTCATCATTTATGTTGAACAGACTCTCCCAAAGTTTTACGCTGCTGCGCTGACGTTGAACCGCGTGCTGCACTGGGTCGGTATGACCAACAGGTCAAAACCAGCTCTAAACAAAGTGACCGCTGGGCCCTGATTGGTGCTCTGGCTTTGCGTTTCTTTCGTTTTGACATGTTACGTGTTTATACACACAGAAACCAAAAGGAACGACAGATTTCTCAAAATGTAGAGGAGGAAAAAGTCGGATATTAGACTCTGAAATGTAGTGGAGTGAAAGGAAAAAGTCGCCCAGTAATGGAGAAACTTCAGTACAGAGACACCAAAAATACTTAAGTACAGAAGCCAATTACATTTACTCAGTTACTGTCCACCACTGGTTATTAGGGTGGGAACAAACTGAGTGTGACATTTATAAACCAATCCATCACCTCATGAAGACGGAGGTCCAACATACTCAACAAGCCTGTCGTTAGCCCATGGGTGTAATGTGAGTTAGCATGACTTAAAAGTCCAAAAAACAAACTTGCCTGGCTGGAGAACACATTACATGCAGCAAAAATAAACATTACCTCTTGACAAATCAGCTGCAGCCTACCAGTGACCGTATGGCCTCTTTGTTCACATTTTTCAATTTGGCAAAACTGAATTGAACCGGGGCGGCACAGTGGTGCTGTCGCTTCACAGAAAGAAGGGTCTGGGTTCGATTCCCTGGCCAGGCGACTGGGGTCCTTTCGGCGTGGAGTTTGCATGTGCTGACAGTAGTGTTCTGCTAACCGACTAGAGGAAATTTTAGAGGGCTATGGCCTTGTGAGCGGTGAGTTTTGCCAACCACCACCAACTGTTACCAGACATCCAAGGTTATGTTTTTCCCTGCAAGACCAAAATTTAGCTAGTTGCAAAGGATGGAATATCTTGCTCTTTTTAAATGGTATATTCAGTTATACTAGTATACAATGGTGCAGTTACCCTTTTATACATTGAAACATAAAAATATGCTCTTCACACGTTTGACTAAATGTGTATATTGTGATACTGTAATAGTTTACATGCTAAACTCTAGATTGGCATGCTAAATTTATTCTTGCAGTCTGTAGAATGCTGTTGGTGTTATATTCTGAGTATCTAGTTTATTTTTACAACTTTGCATTTAGTAATCAATATATATCGCATTACGTAGATATTACTTGTAAACAAGTTATACAAGTAAACAAGTTATTTTTGGCTTTTATTTAAGGGGGAATTCCACCAATTTCTCAACATTTCTGCTTCATTAAATGTAAACAGAGTCATTCAGAGTGTTCTGATGTGAAATGCTTCATTAAAAAACAGTGAAGTTGATGGGAACCAGACGTCCACTCCTATAAGCTCCCTCACAGAAAGTTATTACATGAAAAGGTTATGGATACGTTGCCTGATGCCTGAGACACTGCTTTACGTTCATTTTCAGGATAATTCTTGTGGGTTTTTTTTTTTAATCAAATTATGCAAGAGAGGTGCATGCAGGGTGTTCTACGGCAAAATAGTCTCCAAAGAAAACTTATTTTTACATTTTATTACTATTTTACCATCGTCAACATTACATATAAAAACACGTGTAGGTTCTCTGGTGGTTCTGGATAGTAAGTAAAATGTCTATACCTGTGCTGTAGTCATGGCGACCTCTGGTTCCCATCACCACCACTGTAAAGACGTCTGAACCATTTTACACACCAAACCCACTCTGAATCACTCTGGTTATGTTGAATTCCCCTTTAAATTTCATGCAGTTCCTTCATAATATTAGCATTAAAATATCAATTATCCTAAATCTATTTGTCCTACATATATCAGCTAATATTTTCGAAGCTATTACTACAACTATGAGGCTACTTTAAGCTATTTTACTGTTTGATTTTTATTAACTTTTTTAAATGGTCTTGTTTGTTTTGTATTAATGTTAAGATTATACTCATCCTATTATTTAGCCATGCTCTTGTGCGGATTGGTGCTGTATTTTGTTATTATGTAGTATAAATACAAAAGGAGATCCTGGAGCTTATGAATGGCATAAAGGGATAAATTAAATAACACAAACAGTTTACATCTGAGCCCTAATGAATAAAGACCTCTTAGTAGAAGCCCTGTGTGAGTGTCTATCTATCTATCTATCTATCTATCTATCTATCTATCTATCTATCTATCTATCTATCTATCTATCTATCTATCTATCTGTCTGTCTGTCTGTCCGTGGTTGGGTTTAGATGACGGTGGAAGAGCAGACTCGTACCAGGCTCTCTGAAGGCAGAAGCAGAGAGGAACAGTAAATGTTTCTGTTCGTGATGGGAATCAAATGCAGGTGTCCCTCCACACAGGCCCACATGGTTTTCATTGCAGATCAGAAGACTGTTTTATAAGTGGAATTTGACCAAAACAGGAGAGCAGCACCACTCAGACTCCCTGAGTGTAACATTATAACCTTCCTCCGCTGGCTTTTCTGAAGCAGACGTCATTTGAAATAATAATGTCAATAATCAAATTAGGGTTCACTCAACATGATGAGCTGAACAGACTGTGGTCTCACTGACGGATATTGAAAAAAAAGCACAAGGGAGCAATTAAAAAAGTTATTTCCATAACCTGCTCCTGGGTCACCATGGGTTAAACTGAGCCAGCATCACTGCTACATGAATAACCCAGCAGACCGGGTCACACGAGCTACCCTAATGCAGCTGCATGCAAAAAAATTGTATTTATTAAAAAATGAAATGAGTTAACGCACGTACCCATTTTAGTGCATAATTTCTATTTATTTTCTGATTTTTACATATTTTATGTCTCATGTGTTCCCAATATGCCATAAATAAATGAAATTTAAGTGTTTTGTCTGGAGAGGATGGGTTAACTCATTTTCACTTTTGGCCCACATATTTAAGTCATAGCCCACATAACAAATGACGAAAGCTTTCACGGCCCACAGGAAGGTTGAAGCAATCTGACTGTTGAAAATGCAAGAAAATGTAACACAATAATCATTAATTTGATTGAGTCATTAGTCCATATACCATTTACCTCAGACCAATAGCCTGGGCTTGACCTAAAGCCCCACTTGGCTTTTATTTGTGCAAATTATAATCACAACAGTAATATCTGTCATCTTTAAAATGTCGGGTTGGTTAAATGTCTATATGAAATTTTGTGGTTGCAAAAAATTTAAAATAAGATTGCCAACAGCCCCCTAACCATCCAGTCATGGCCCAAGGGGGGCATACGACCCACAAATTAAAAACAACTGACTTAGAAAATCAACATAACATATGCCATTTGACCCTGGCGCCCCAACTTTTGCATATGACAGTCTATATGGCTACTTTCACCCAGAACTGGGTCACCCTGCAGGTGACATCCTGTATAGATAATGCTGAATTATTCATAGAATAATGCTGTATTAACATGTGGCAGCCAGATCCTAATGCATGGCCATGACTTAGTAAGGAGTGGGACTGAAATAATTAAGTCATGGCCACGAGATCATGCCTTATTAAGCTATGGTCAAGGCTTAATTATCTAATTTCCGTGCCTTATAAATCATGGCCAGGACTTAATTAGCTCCTTCCCAAGCTAAGTCGTGGCCATGCGTTATTTATATTTACATTTTATTTACACCAGCAGGGCTCAACCTGTGTTTTAAAAAATTAAAATCAAATCTTTATTCATATTTGAGCTTATTCTATGATTGCTGGACATATCCTGCTGTTTGTCGCTAAGAAGATGACAAAAGTTAAAATAAAAAGATCAAAAAACATTTCAGACTCAGTGAAATGCCATATTTGAGGTAATGTACCTTAGATTATGAAAAATATTTCAATATAAAGTCTAGGCAAGTGAACTAGCTGTGTAGCTAGATTAGCCATGCCATTCAGTTGGTATGCTAATGTTAGCCAACTACGAGTTACTACAGTTATTACATGGATAAAATTTAATATCTCCTGGAAAAAAGGAGCTAATATTTGTCAAATATATGACAAATATCATGTAATGGGCTGCAAACTACAGTGATGTTTCAGCAAAGCAGTAGGAACAAACATGCTAGCAAACTAACATTAGCAAGTGCTATCAGCGCCACACCACAACCATAAAAACACAGTTTTACAATAAAACAACAGTTTAATAGTAAAAACAATAGTTTTTATTTGAAATCAAACATCCATCGTCCAGGTCTGGAATGAGGCGGTCATTTGGTGAAGCAAGGCCCCGTTAGCCAAACGTTAGCCCTGCTAAACCCACAGCCTTGCTTATATAGCATCAGGCAGCAAAAGACCCCAAGAAATATGGAAACAACCCAATAAAATGACCCACCAGCCACAAGATGGACCACTTCACAGCAGTAGCCACACTATGAAGTAATATAGCTTCCAGTGGGCTTGAAAAAGAACACTAGCTGTGTAGTCCTGAGCCACATTTGGCAAATATTAGCGCTTTTAGGGTCTGTGTGACATCAGGCCGAAGCTATTCTATGAGAGGAAGAACGCTGGAGATAGAGGTCTAACATAAAACACGCTTTTATCCTCACAGGGTCAAGGCTGTTTCTCCACCGGACAGCTTTCTGTCACATTAATGCCTTTTATACTGTCAATAACAGACAGAAGACCAGTGGTGGACATTAACTGAGTAACTGAGTAAATGTAATGAGTTTCTGTACTTAAGTATTTTTTGGTGTGAGAAGACCACTCAGTGCTGTGGGTCTGAAAGGATATGTAGCTGTTCAAGAAGAACCTCACTGAGAAAAGGAGACACATAAAAAGATTTGAAAAGTTTTTAAACACTGTGTCCACTCACTGTCCACTCTATTAGACACTCCACCTTGTAGCTGTGAAGTCAGAGAGGACAGCTCAGCTGCTGCTGCACAGTTTGTGTTGGTCATCCTCTAGTCCTTTATCAGTGGTCACAGGACGCTGCCCACAGGACGCTGTCGGCTGGATATTTTTGATTGGTGGACGATTCTCAGTCCAGCAGTGATACTGAGGTGTTTAAAACCTCCAGCAGCACTGCTGTGTCTGATCCACTCAGACCAGCACAACACACTAACACCACCACCACGTCAGTGTTACTGCAGTGCTGAGAACGATCCACCACCCAAATAGTACCTGCTCTGTGAGGGTCCATGGGGGTCCTGACCACTGAAGAACAGGGTAACAGAGTATCAGAGAAACAGATGGACTACAGTCTGTAACTGTAGAACTACAGAGAGCAGCTATACAGTAAGTGGAGCTGATAAAATGGACAATGAGCGTAGAAACGAGGTGGTCATCATGTTATGCCTGGTCGATGTACGCACCCCTCCACCCACCCTAATCCCAGTATTATGGAACAAAATAGAATACAACGAATACATACTTAAAGGGAAACTCCACTAATTTTTAAAAAATTTCTTAATGAATGGAAGATTATCTCTTATAATCAAATCTGAATCTTTTTAATGTGGACTATTCTGCTTAAGAATATCTTTCTTCCACCTATAAATAATAATTAATTGGTCTGTGTGTCTCTCTAAGGCTTGTGGCGTGTTTCTTGAGGTGGACGCTGTGACACAAGGACTTCTTTCGCCCATTTCCAATCCATCTTACCAGAGATGGCGATGGTCTGTTACAGTACTTGGGACCAACTTGGTGAAATTGGACCATTTGGGCCTGACTGAGAGCGACTCTCACCAGTGACACTGCTTTATTTCTGAGCCCATCCAAGTCTGCGTTATAGACTGTAACCATGACCACAGCAACTGCATATGTAGACTGCCTAATTTACATATAATTTGCATGAAGCTATAACTGTTTTGACCAAGTCTGTGTTAGATTGAGGGAAGACCCTCGCAGATGCTCTCATCCCACTCTCGGTATTTAAAAGTAGGCCTTTGGCTCTTTATGATTTTTCTAATAAAATCTGTGAAGTAAATGTCCCTGGCTGGACATTTAATGTGTCTGGCAGAATGTCCCTGGTTTTGTCATCGTGGGGGTGTTTGGTCTTGACTTACACATACTCATGTTGTCTGATCCTGGCCAACGCACTGAACCGAACCTGTGGTTTTACAGGAGCTGTATGGGCTCCATATGTCTGCAGCAGCGTCATAGAGCAGCCAGTCCTTAAGCGGCTGCAGCGAAATCCTCTCCTGACACTTTTCTTTCTTTGTCTCTGTTGGTCAGCATGTTGCTACTGTTCTCTCAGAGTGTCAGACTCGAAGCGTGCAACATCTGGAAGTGTTTCGGTCACATTTGGAGGGGGTGGTGTTTACGTCTCTCAGTGGGGAATCTCTAGACATTTTTCTATGTAATTAAAGAGCTTGAATGCCCCCCCCACATGCGCACACACACACACACACACAGTTACACACACACACACATTTTAAATGACTCAAACACACTATGCTCTTTGATTTCATGTTTTTCATGTGGCAAGAGAATATGAGAAAGCCTTGGAGTGAACATTAGAAAGAAGGGGAATGCTGGTACTGACAAAGTAAGGGATTATAACAAAGGCCACATTTTAAAGGTATCAGGGGCAAATCATGGCATGTGGGGTTCATAACCTGTTATAGAGGAGGATCACAAGAGTGTTATTATCAACATAAGTCTGGCAGGATAGAGAAGATAATGTGAACTGGTCCCTTATAGAGACTCTGATATCTTTACAGTGGTGGTGATAGGAACCAGACGTCGCCATGACTACAACACAGCTATTGATATTTTATTGACCGTCCAGAACCTCCAGAGAACCCGACACAAGTCTTCTGAGCTTTTATATTTAACGCTGATGATGGTAAAATAATAGAAAGTCTGACAAAGATGTTTCCTTTGGGGACTATTTTGCCTCATATTGCCCTGCATGTATCCCTCCACCATGAACACCTTAAAAAAGCCTGAGAACACTTGTAAAACATTGCCTCTGACTTCAAGTAGTGCATTTGTACAGAGCCCTGCTGGTGACATCCCACATAAATAAAACTAATGCGTGGCCATAGCTTGGGAAGATGTGGGAATAAGATAATTAAGACATGGCCATGACTTAGTAAGGCATGGGAACGACGTCCTAGTGCATGACCACGACTTCGCAAAGAGGGGGATTGAGAACAATAAGCCTTGACCACAGCTTAAAGACATGATCTCTTTCCCACGACTTAATTATCTCATTCCCGTGCCTTACTAACTTGTGGCCACGCATTAGTATCTCATTCCCAAGCGTTAATACGGCATGGCCATGCATTATTTTTATTTATACGGGATTTACAGGGCTTTGTACATTGGTTACCATTTTATGTAACTTTCAGTGGTGGAGCTTTTCAGACATCTGGTTCCTACCATCACCACTGTGAGCAATTCTGACTAAGAATTTCTTAGGAGGTTTCTCGAGAACGGAGCTCTACACAAAAAAACCACTCTGAATGACTACGTTCACATCTTAATCTTATACCGATGAATACACCTTGAAACGTCAGGTCAGGTCCCCTTTAAGTGGTAGAGTAACAGTCAGTATGAGGACATAAAACTGACCCACCTGCAGAGGACGCGTCCTTATTTTCACTCAAAGAAAAGGTCATTTAAACAGGGACGCTACTTTTTAATAACATTAAAAATCTGTAAATTCACACGATTATAAGACCGAGTTTGTCATTTGGTGTCATTTATTGACATGCATAAACAAGCCTCTGTCCGTACGCTGTTGTACTGGTCCCTAGGCCAAAACTTTCCATGTTTTCCAGTCAGATTTGCACAATAAATACCATACAATAAAGGTTACACCATAGCAGCATCATCAAATAGCATATCAGTATATTAGGCTACACTATCCGTCACCACAAGGCAAATACAGACAGCTGAGACTTTCTTATTAGCACATACTAGGTCTTCTAGAGCGTATAGAGCCTTTTCACCTACATAACACAGCAGCCAATAAAGCAAATGCCCCATTTTAAAAGGATTACTGTCCTATTATCATATATTCATCTAAAATAGTCACTCAGTCTGTGGTGTTACGCTTCACACATCATACATAAGTAATAAGAAATCAATAAAAACAGTTTAACAGGTCAGTAGTACGAGTGCAACAGCTGCAGGTTATACTATGCTATTATATCTATTTGGTACTTGTAGACAAACATTTAAGAAATGGATGTTAAATGTTCTCCAACTAATGGATCACTGGTGCACCATAATACCTTCTGTGGATGAGACATGAAGTGTACATAGATATTTGGTACTCAGCCTATTGAGGCACAGGATTATGGCAGATTGTGACAGATATGTCTGCAGTGATTTTGCTCTTCAGACTGTAGTGACAGTACAGACAGATAATCTGTATCTTAAGTGATTGTGAAATTGCTGTGAAATTGCGAAAATGCTACAAAAGGCATCAGACAGGCTCTGTGAATGGAATCTAGAACTGTGTGGAGTGTATCACCATTCAAACATCTGGAATCACTGTTTTTAATTCTAAAAAACTTTGTTTAAAGATAAATGTATAATATTATTCTAACACACCGCTAGAGCTCTACAGTATTATAGCTGTCCAATAATATCCTCAATGAAATTCTAATAAAGTTAATGTCTAGAATCAGTTTTAATAAAATTAATATCCAGAATGAAGTTCTTTTGAAATTAATATCCAGAACGAAGTTCTAACAAAACTAATATTCATAATGAAGTTCTATTGAAATTAATATCCAGAACGAAGTTCTAATTAAATTCACATTCAGAATGAAATTCAAATAAAGTTAATATCTAGATTGAAGTTCTAATAAAATTAATATCCAGAATGACGTTCTATTGAAATGAATACGCAGAATGAAGTTCTATTTAAATTAATATCCAGAATGCGTCGTATTTGTAAATCTCGAGGCAGATAACTTGACAAGTACTGTAAATAAATAACTACAGCATATTAATCATTTAATAACGTCATGCTGTTCCCAAAGCTAAACACTTGAAATATTAAATAAAAAAAACTTCTGAGGCCTCGTTTATAAAATTGAAATAGCTGTATAAGTTTTTTTACAGAAAAAATAACTAAATTTATTTACAGTCATATTCAAAAGTTTGAACACCCCTGGTTAAATTACGTGTTGTTTACTTGTTTATTTTATAACCAAAAAAGGTAACAGATCTTCTACAAAGAACACACTTAAATATGGCATTTTCTGTTTATTTTAGTGCACAATTTCTATTTATTTGCTGATTTAAAATAAAATATATATATAAAAGCACGTCATAAATTTTGTACAGGCCACATTTTATGTTATGTTTTTTCCAATCTGTTAAACATATATTTAAATGTGCAGAAGTGTGTTCTCTGCAGAGGATGTGTTCAAATATTTACACTTAAAAATCAACAGACCATGTTATTTGACCAGGGGTGCTCAAACATCTGCATACGACTGTGTATGAGAAGTGATTCCGACTTTTGAACAGAGGAAACGGAGAGAGTGTTCTGTGGATTAGGTTCAGACTGAGTGCATAGTTAGTGTTGTTTCTGTAGGCAGTGTTGGTCAGAGGGTCTCGTGGTCATGTTGGTCAATGGCGGGACCTCTGAAGAGAGAACTCAGTGCAGGATGGCCAGCAGGAGGCGCTTAAAATCTCCGCCGCACTCCGAGCTCAGGGCGTCCTTGAGGGTCATATCATATTTCTCCAGATACATGTCCTTTATGGTCTCCAAATCCACCTACAGAACCAAACACAGCAAACGCTGAGTCCCAGCCATGAATCTAGAAGCATTTGTGAAGCATATGATATTTATTAAGCATCTGAGTTTTATTAAGGTTTATTAACATGTAATACAGCGTCAGAAACCACATAAACACATTATAAACACGGCTTGAGGCAAATGTGCATCCAGTTAGCACAATGCTAACTGGGACACTCTTAAAAAAGATGGTTCTTCAAGGGTTCTTTAGTAAGGACAATGGTTCTAAATAGAACCATGAGCACTCAGAAAACTATTCGCATGCTTAAAGGGTTCTTTGCATGTTGAAATGGCTCTTCTGTTATATATGGTTCTATATAACATCAAAAAAGGTTCTTCTACTGTTACTAGCTTGATATTATAACGAAGAACCCTTTTTTGTTCCTATTCAGAACCACTGTCAAAAAAACTATATATATAAAGTTGGTGCTTCGACGGTTCTTTAATAACAACAATGGTTCTAGGTAGACACACACACAGCTCTCTGAATGCTTAAAGTGTTCCTTGCATGGTGAGATGTTTCTTCAAAATGAAGGGGAATGTGTTTTATATGGTTCAATATAACACCAGAAAAGGCTCTCCTATTGCTGTAATGAAGAACCCTTTCTGGTGCTATTCAGAACCATTTTCAAAATATATACACACTCTTAAAGACACTGATTTAACGGTTCTTTAATGAAGAACACAGAACCATGAACACTCAAAAAACCCTTTGCATCATTAAAGAAATTAATGCTTCTTCAGACTGATGAAAACTATGCTGTAAATGATTCTATCTAGAACCTTTCTGAGAATGGTTCTATATAGCACCCAAAAGGGTTCTTTCATTGTTACAACGCCAAGCTTGTAATGATAGAAGAAAACTTTTGGGTGCTATTTAGAGCCACTTTCAAAAAGGTTATGTATACACTCTTTACAATGATGGTGCTTTAACGGTTCTTTAATAAAGAAAATGGTTCTACACAGAAACATGAACACTCAAAGAGCCCTTTGCATGATTAAAGGAATGAATGGTTTTCAGACGGATGGAAAAAGGTTCTTCTATTGTTAGCATTTCAAGCTTGTAACAGCAGAAGAACCCTTTCGGGTGCTATACACAACCCTTTTCAAAAAAGGTTCTATGTAGAACCACCTGTAGCACATCCATGCACTATGAGGCTGTTATGATATCCCATTGTTTTCACTAAGTTTGATGAAGTAAAAAAGGAATAGCAGGAATTCCAAAACGGGCTGTACCTCGGAGCGTCCCACAATGATTCGGATGAGAGTGTCCTCGTCCGTCCCTGCCCCCTTCATCGCTGCGTTGAGCCGACGGGCAAAGTACAGCTGCGGGTTTTTAGTGCAACGAACTGCTCAGACGAGGAACGAAAACAAAACTGTTAAAACAGCTAAAACTAGGCAGCTTATAACGAGAAACTCAGTCTATCTGAGATACTGCTGAGGCAATAAAGCAAAGTAAAAGGAGAATTATTCAAATCATTTTAAAAATTAGCAGTAGAATTAGTAAAATTCATTTTAAAAAGTAAAATAATGCCACTGTTCCCTTGTTCTCCAAATTTTTTGGTGTGGGAGGTTTGTTCTTTACGTTTGCACTGGAGCGATGAGGCTAATGTAGTAATGAAAGCTAATGCAGATTAATTAGCCTTTTGCATTAGAATTAGCATTGATTTATCAGTCTACTCAGGCTTTAGCAGAGCTCAGTAACGCTGAGATTAATAACTGATCACATTGATTTATCAGTCTACTCAAACTTTAGCAGAGCTCAGTAACACTGAGATTAATAACTGATCACATTGATTTATCAGTCCACTCAGGCTTTAGCAGAGCTCAGTAACACTGAGATTAATAACTGATCACATTGATTTATCAGTCTACTCAGGCTTTAGCAGAGCTCAGTAACGCTGAGATTAATAACTGATCACATTGATTTATCAGTCTACTCAGGCTTTAGCAGAGCTCAGTAACACTGAGATTAATAACTGATCACATTGATTTATCAGTCTACTCAGGCTTTAGCAGAGCTCAGTAACGCTGAGATTAATAACTGATCACATTGATTTATCAGTCTACTCAGGCTTTAGCAGAGCTCAGTAACGCTGAGATTAATAACTGATCACATTGATTTATCAGTCTACTCAGACTTTAGCAGAGCTCAGTAACACTGAGATTAATAACTGATCACATTGATTTATCAGTCTACTCAGGCTTTAGCAGAGCTCAGTAACACTGAGATTAATAACTGATCACATTGATTTATCAGTCTACTCAGGCTTTAGCAGAGCTCAGTAACGCTGAGATTAATAACTGATCACATTGATTTATCAGTCTACTCAGGCTTTAGCAGAGCTCAGTAACGCTGAAATTAATAACTGATCACATTGATTTATCAGTCCACTCAGGCTTTAGCAGAGCTCAGTAACACTGAGATTAATAACTGATCATATTGATTTATCAGTCTACTCAGACTTTAGCAGAGCTCAGTAACGCTGAGATTAATAACTGATCACATTGATTTATCAGTCTACTCAGGCTTTAGCAGAGCTCAGTAACACTGAGATTAATAACTGATCACATTGATTTATCAGTCTACTCAGGCTTTAGCAGAGCTCAGTAACGCTGAGATTAATAACCGATCACATTGATTTATCAGTCTACTCAGGCTTTAGCAGAGCTCAGTAACGCTGAGATTAATAACCGATCACATTGATTTATCAGTCTACTCAGGCTTTAGCAAAGCTCAGTAACGCTGAGATTAATAACTGATCACATTGATTTATCAGTCTACTCAGGCTTTAGCAGAGCTCAGTAACACTGAGATTAATAACTGATCACATTGATTTATCAGTCTACTCAGGCTTTAGCAGAGCTCAGTAACACTGAGATTAATAACCGATCACATTGATTTATCAGTCTACTCAGGCTTTAGCAGAGCTCAGTAACACTGAGATTAATAACTGATCACATTGATTTATCAGTCTACTCAGGCTTTAGCAGAGCTCAGTAATGCTGAGATTAATAACCGATCACATTGATTTATCAGTCTACTCAGACTTTAGCAGAGCTCAGTAACGCTGAGATTAATAACTGATCACATTGATTTATCAGTCTACTCAGGCTTTAGCAGAGCTCAGTAACACTGAGATTAATAACTGATCACATTGATTTATCAGTCTACTCAGGCTTTAGCAGAGCTCAGTAACACTGAGATTAATAACTGATCACATTGATTTATCAGTCTACTCAGGCTTTAGCAGAGCTCAGTAACACTGAGATTAATAACCGATCACATTGATTTATCAGTCTACTCAGGCTTTAGCAGAGCTCAGTAACACTGAGATTAATAACCGATCACATTGATTTATCAGTCTACTCAGGCTTTAGCAGAGCTCAGTAACGCTGAGATTAATAACTGATCACATTGATTTATCAGTCTACTCAGGCTTTAGCAGAGCTCAGTAACGCTGAGATTAATAACTGATCACATTGATTTATCAGTCTACTCAGGCTTTAGCAGAGCTCAGTAACACTGAGATTAATAACCGATCACATTGATTTATCAGTCTACTCAGGCTTTAGCAGAGCTCAGTAACACTGAGATTAATAACTGATCACAGTGATTTATCAGTCTACTCAGGCTTTAGCAGAGCTCAGTAACGCTGAGATTAATAACCGATCACATTGATTTATCAGTCTACTCAGACTTTAGCAGAGCTCAGTAACACTGAGATTAATAACTGATCACATTGATTTATCAGTCTACTCAGACTTTAGCAGAGCTCAGTAACGCTGAGATTAATAACCGATCACATTGATTTATCAGTCTACTCAGGCTTTAGCAGAGCTCAGTAACGCTGAGATTAATAACTGATCACATTGATTTATCAGTCTACTCAGGCTTTAGCAGAGCTCAGTAACACTGAGATTAATAACTGATCACATTGATTTATCAGTCTACTCAGGCTTTAGCAGAGCTCAGTAACACTGAGATTAATAACTGATCACATTGATTTATCAGTCTACTCAGGCTTTAGCAGAGCTCAGTAACACTGAGATTAAGAACTGATCACATTGATTTATCAGTCTACTCAGGCTTTAGCAGAGCTCAGTAACACTGAGATTAATAACTGATCACATTGATTTATCAGTCTACTCAGGCTTTAGCAGAGCTCAGTAACACTGAGATTAATAACTGATCACATTGATTTATCAGTCTACTCAGGCTTTAGCAGAGCTCAGTAACACTGAGATTAATAACTGATCACATTGATTTATCAGTCTACTCAGACTTTAGCAGAGCTCAGTAACACTGAGATTAATAACTGATCACATTGATTTATCAGTCTACTCAGGCTTTAGCAGAGCTCAGTAACGCTGAGATTAATAACTGATCACATTGATTTATCAGTCTACTCAGGCTTTAGCAGAGCTCAGTAACACTGAGATTAATAACCGATCACATTGATTTATCAGTCTACTCAGGCTTTAGCAGAGCTCAGTAACACTGAGATTAATAACCGATCACATTGATTTATCAGTCTACGCAGGCTTTAGCAGAGCTCAGTAACACTGAGATTAATAACTGATCACATTGATTTATCAGTCTACTCAGGCTTTAGCAGAGCTCAGTAACGCTGAGATTAATAACCGATCACATTGATTTATCAGTCTACTCAGGCTTTAGCAGAGCTCAGCAACACTGAGATTAATAACTGATCACATTGATTTATCAGTCTACTCAGGCTTTAGCAGAGCTCAGTAACGCTGAGATTAATAACTGATCACATTGATTTATCAGTCTACTCAGGCTTTAGCAGAGCTCAGTAACGCTGAGATTAATAACTGATCACATTGATTTATCAGTCTACTCAGGCTTTAGCAGAGCTCAGTAACACTGAGATTAATAACTGATCACATTGATTTATCAGTCTACTCAGGCTTTAGCAGAGCTCAGTAACACTGAGATTAATAACCGATCACATTGATTTATCAGTCTACTCAGGCTTTAGCAGAGCTCAGCAACACTGAGATTAATAACTGATCACATTGATTTATCAGTCTACTCAGACTTTAGCAGAGCTCAGTAACACTGAGATTAATAACCGATCACATTGATTTATCAGTCTACTCAGGCTTTAGCAGAGCTCAGTAACACTGAGATTAATAACCGATCACATTGATTTATCAGTCTACTCAGGCTTTAGCAGAGCTCAGTAACACTGAGATTAATAACTGATCACATTGATTTATCAGTCTACTCAGGCTTTAGCAGAGCTCAGTAACACTGAGATTAATAACTGATCACATTGATTTATCAGTCTACTCAGGCTTTAGCAGAGCTCAGTAACACTGAGATTAATAACTGATCACATTGATTTATCAGTCTACTCAGGCTTTAGCAGAGCTCAGTAACACTGAGATTAATAACCGATCACATTGATTTATCAGTCTACTCAGGCTTTAGCAGAGCTCAGTAACGCTGAGATTAATAACCGATCACATTGATTTATCAGTCTACTCAGGCTTTAGCAGAGCTCAGTAACGCTGAGATTAATAACTGATCACATTGATTAATCAGTCTGTATGGCATAGTGTTAAAAAAGTAGTAGCCATGTTGTCTGTACGTTTGTCCATGTTCGTGGATGACAGTGTAGATAACCACATAAGCAAGATTATTAGGGATTACCGAACAACTCCACATGGCTTGAGGCACAGTATACATGATGCTATACAGTTAGCGCAATGCTAAGCTTTCATTACTAGTTAACTACATTACTCTTGCAGCTTCAGTGTAAAACTAATGAAGCAAACCTCAAACATCAAACATGTTTTGGCAGTTTTTCATCCATCTATTCCACTACTTCTCATTCAGTGGAACCAGAGGAATCTGTTGCTTTTGTTACCCAAAGTAATGTAACAGTCCTTCAACGTCCCGGTGGCCTCGCTGTCGATGGCATCAAGGATATCTGTTCCAGAGAGCTGTGGAGATGCAGAGGGAGGCAGATGGGCAAAATAAAACAGGCTGTTATGAGTCTTGTTATCTGTGCATCACACCTCTGCAGTTAGAATTCATCATTGATTACTCAATCCGTAATTCTTCTGCAAGAGTGTCCGATTCTTACCGATTCATAGATTTTAAAGGTGGCCTGAAGCTGCAGGTAGTTTCTGTGGGTGAGGATGTAGGTGAAGGTGGATTCATCCGTGCCAAAGCGGCCCTCTCCGGCCTAAAAGACACCAACAAAACACGACCCCACGTTCAGATGAAGAAGGCATGAAGGGGCTTATCATATACGACTAAAATGGCAAATTAAAAGTCACCTCAAACAGTGACGTGGCGTCCTGCTCAGCCAGTCCTTCGTCCACCTCATAATTCTCGTCCCTGCTGGCCTGCAGGAGGAGAAACGGATTCTGCTTATTCTACTTGGTGGTCCAACAACCATTCAGTTCCCCCTAGAAAACTGGTGTAGCGTCACTTCACAGGGAATTAATGTGCAATAATGAGTGCAAAAGTATAGTGACCCATGCATGAAAGTCAGATTTCCAGTCCTATGTTTAAATGTTCAATTCTAACATCTTGTTTCCCCAATATATGTTTAATTCTGTAGGTCCCCATTGGCTTCACACAGAGGGCCGGATTCACAAAACTGGCTGGTAACAGTGCCACACCTGGCTAAACGTGCAGCACAATAAAGAAGATTTACTCATATGGTCACCGTGGCGGTGATTACTGGTGTCCGAGGCAGGAGTCAATCAAAACCGAGAAGTAAATGGAAAGTAGATCTTCTCTTTGGTCAAAACTGAAGCCTTTTATTCCAGTTCATTATAAATGCAGTTACAACTAAAGTTAACATGAGGTCATTAGCTCCCCAAAGTTCTGACCTGCAGCAGCGAAACCAACAGGTTCCTGACGTCTCCGCTGGTGTCGTCCTCTATATCAGCCTCCAGATCGCGCTCATGTACTGCACGGCCAACATGACAACAAGAACACATTCATGCTTGTGTGTTACCTGTACAGCGCTCGTCAAGTTTAGCACTTAGGAAAATTTCACACACATGAAATAGAAAAAAAAAGGTGAAAAAATAAAGACAAATCAGAGAAAAACAGACATAAAGAGAAGGTTTTATGAAAAAATCAAGAAAACAGAATTGATAAAACACCGCAAAGTACATAGAGTTAGACACAGGTACTGCCTGAGGCCATGCCACCTATAGATATATCTACATGTTCATATTTACTCCATACTTACCCTGGGCATACGCCTCCTTGATATTCAGAATGTCCTGTTGACGAAACAAATAACACTTACTACTGTTAAACTGTTATTAATGTTAACCTGTACTGTTACTGTTCTGAGCAATATTTCTGAAAGTGAGCACAGATGGTCAAATACATTCAGTCCAATATGAAAGCTTATGTAAACAAAACGGTCAGAGGATTTTGCGTCATGGTTTTGGCATGTAGTAAGCTGTAACGAACTGTAAGCTGGAGTGCTTTGTAGACTTTTGTGGCTCAAAAACCTGAGTAGAAACGAAAAACTTCAACTAATTAAATTCAGCAACTATTAAAGTCAACATGAATGGGAAATCATGAGTGAAACGCTATCAGGTAGGATCTCTGAGCTAGCTGAGCATTTTCTCTCTATGAAAGAGAGAAACCTGTTTTATAGGTTAATATCATATTTCCAGCCCGCTGGTGTGCGGTGACATCGTCGAAAACTGGAAGATGTTTTAGAGGTGCAACAAAAGTCATAACGTTTTGAGGGAAAAATAAGAAGTTTAGGTAAGGTAGAGCAATTCTGACTCTAAAGCACTGCTCATTTTACATTTATGGTATTTGGCTGACGCTCTTATCCAAAACAACTTAAAATTTGATCATTTTACACAGGTAGGCTATGGTGGTGTTAGGAGTCTTGCCCAAGGACTCTTATTGGTATAGTGTAGGGTGCTTGAACCACAGTCTACAGTATAGAAGACAAAGGTGTTAACCACTACACTAACCAACCACCAGAGGCACTGTGTCCAATACGTGACAAGACTGCGGAATCATGTTTCTTAGATGTAGAACTAATCCAAAGAATTCACCTTTTATGGGTCATTCTACAGAAACGTCCACTTTTCGATCGATCCATAGGTGTCACCGGTGTCACCGATCGTCATCGGTGTTACACATAAGAAAAGTAACACATTTTTAATGAAAAATGCATTTTACAAACCAGCTGCTGCACAGCATCAAACCACATGTTGTCGGTCATGGAAAATCCACTAAAATATGCGATTTAATTAATTTTTATTCTACTTTTTCACAGTTACCTCAGAATAAAGTCGGTCACACCAGTGACGTCAGCTAAAAGCTTCGTATGAGATCATGAGTTGAATGAGAAGATCTCTGAGAACTGAGAGACTCAGTGGACTCACCATGAGCTTTTCTTCATAGATCCTCGGAAAACAGGTCAAAGAAAGTCGAGTGATGTCATCAGTGTGACTTTTATTTCAAAATAAGAGTTTTTTGTTGCGCAGTAACACGCAGTGACACGAGGAACTTTCCTTATATAAATTATAATATTTATCTGGCATTTGTTTTCTTTGTGTCATTTAATTTATATATTCCGTAGTCATGCATAGATTATTGCAGTTAAAATTGCAGAACAACATGTTTTTTACCTCAAATTATGGCCTCAGCCTTCACACATGACTGTGAGGACGAGCTCTTCTGTGATGATTGGAGTTCTATATGATTGATTTAAAAACCAATATTGCTAAATTGAGGCTCAGGAAGGTGTAATTGTTAAAATAACTAATTGTTTTCTTTCAAAATACAGATAAATTGTAATCCGAACATGTTTTTCAAGTGTAATATAGCTGTAAATGGACGTTTCTGTGGAAGGGCCGTTGTGTATTTGAAGGTATTTTACAGTTTTGCCCCTTTGGTTTGGATGATCATCGTCCTAATGAGCAATAATGTAACCCCGGTGTGACCTGATTGGTGCAGGTGCACAGAATCTCCACCAGGATGTCCTCGTCAGTCCCCGCCCCCTTCATGGCCCTCCTCAGCTCTTTAGCTATGTAGATGTGAGACGGGTCCAGCATGGCTATAATGGCCTTCTCGAAGTTTCCCGTCAACTCGCTCTTCAGCACCTCCTCCAGCTCCTATAGCACAACATTTCAGTCAACGCTTTCACCAGATAATCTCACTAATCTGAACTGAGAAATGTTTTCTATTGAATTTCATAATGTTCAAACAGAACATATAGAAGAATAACATGGACAACGTCTTTATTCCTCTAGCCAGATCTGGTGTGAATGGATATATGTTTGGGTTTATTTAGATTGTGAAAAGTAGAAAATTCAACCAACTTCTAAGACTGAACTTCGGAGGTGTGGCCACAGATTTCTAACTAAAAGTGAGTCTCTTGGAAAGAATGGAAGCTGGAATAGGTAAAGAAGACTTGAAAAAGGCCACCTCTATGTCTCTTCGGGTGTGTTAATGGAATGGTGTGGTTGTAAAGTCTCCAGAGAAATGTGATTTGCTTTATAGTTAGACCAGGGCAGCAACATAAGGTGCAGCTCTGCATATTGGAACAAAACCTTGTATCTCCATTTTTGCAGTTTTTCAGTTTTTGACATAATTGGAAAACGCCTGTTACTCTTTACATTGTATGTACATTTCATGATGAATGGACTACAAAAACCGGCCCAAAATTCCTTGGAAAAAAACTCTGGTTCCATTGACTTACATTAGAAGCACAGCCGGTTTTTTCCTTCTCCTGTAAAGTTACGATTTTGAAGGTACAAGGTTTTGTTCCGACAACAGCGATATGCAGTAACTCTTCAGTTGACATAAAACGCACATCCAGATATCCCAAGTTTCAGCACCAGCTAAAACCAAGTTCTTGCTAACAGAAGTGCAGCTTCCAACCACCAACATTTTTGCTGACTGTCTTCCTAGCAAGGAAAGAAGGGAGAAATAGCCGACTTGCATCATCATATTTCTCGAAATATGCTTGCTTAATCTCCATCCGCTGCGCTGCAGAACGGTTCGCTAGGATGGAGATGACAGCCTCCTCATCTGTGCCTACAAGCAGAAAAAAAAACAGATTAAAGGAATAGCTTAGTGAAACCTACACAGTTTACTCATGAGTCCTTGTCTGAGCTTTGCTTTTTTAGTTTTACACTGAAGCCACAAGGCTAATGTAGCTAAGTAATCCACAGTTAGCTTACGTAGCACCAGTTAGCATGTAACGCTAAACTGCGTACCTCAATTATTTACATTTATGGCATTTGGCTGACGCTCTTATCCAGAGCGACTTACAATTTGATCATTTTACACAGGTAGGCCAAGGTGGTGTTAGGAGTCTTGCCCAAGGACTCTTACTGGTATGGTATAGGGTGTTTGCCCAGGTGGGGCACTGAACCCCAGTCTACAGTGTAGAAGGCAGAGGAGTTATCCACTACACTATACAACCATGCCAACCACTCAAAATGTGTTGTTAGGTAATCTTTAGCGGACCTCAAATCACTGCCAAATAACTACAGAATTAACCTTAAAGTGCTTTTAATTATATATAAAATAATAATATGTAATATTGCTGACCTGCTTGAAGTATACAAACTTCACAGGCCTCTCTGATGACTAGCGGCCGGTCAGTTAGTAGTACCCAGCAGAACTCTTACAAAACATGGCTCTTCAAGGATTCTTTAGTAAAGAAAATGGTTCTATATAGAACCAGGAACACTCAAAGAACTCTTGGCATGATTAAAGGGTGCTTAGCATCATGAAGTTGTTCTTTAAATTGATGGACAATATGTTGTAGCCTTCTTTGAAAAGAGCTCTATGTAGCACTAAAAAGGGTCCTTCTTTTGTTACGTTGTCAAGCTTGGATACAATAGAAGAGCCTTTTTTGGTGCTACATAGAACCATTTTCAAAAAGGTTCTATACAGAACCATAAACAACACATTCTCCGTCAATCTGAAGAATGATTTCACCATGCAAAGACCTTAAATCTGAAAAAAGGGCTTTGAATGTTCATGGTTCTATATAGAACCATTTTCTTTACTAAAGAACCATTGAAGAACCATCTTTTTTTAAGAGTGCAGGATTCAGTCAGTAAGAACACTGTAACTCCAAGTTGAGGTCAGATATGCTCCAAATTTAGCCACCAGTTTAAAGATGTTCTTGTTTTCTTATTTCTTATGTCCCTTGTTTTAGGTTCTTTTTTAATCTTTTTTATTTTTAGCATTTTATTTTTCATTTTTGCCAATGAAGGGCTAGATCTCAGGATATTATAAGCTTTATTAGGGGTCCAAGCACCTTTACGTGCATGGAACCCTATTGCTTTTGCTAGGATTTTCCTTCTTCTTACTATTATTATAGTTTAATATTATTGCTTTTTTAATATTGTTTGCTGTTTTTTCTGTGTTTGTGTGAAGCATACACTTTGAATTGCCACTGTGTATGAAAAGTGCTGTACAAATAAACTCGATTGACTATGTGAAAGGGAATACTGCATAAATTAGATTTTCAATGTGTATTAAGTAATTTAATATATGAAATGGTGTTTATGGTTTCCCAGACTTTGCAATATTTCAGACATTTTATCTTTATATTTTGGCTGAATGTCAGAAAAGACCTCAGTTCCCTATTTTTCTAAGATAATGCACTCTGTTTTCTCAATAACGGTAAAAATCTGTAAAATTACAAGCATTTATTTTCTTACAAATACTGCATTTTTACTGAAAACTGAAAAACTATGGATTAACAAATGAACAACAGCAGTGTTACAGCATATTCGTGGTTTATTTACACATATTTGACCTTTAAAAAAGGGTGAAATAAATTTTACAGTAATTTTACGGCATTTTTTTCACAGTGAGGTTAAAGACTGACTGTACTGTTGGTGGAAAGTTGTTTGTCTTGACTTACCCATGCCTTTGCAGGCTTTGCGAATGGCTTTGATATCTGCCACCACATCGAAATCCTCATAAGGAACAACTGTGGGCTGAGACCAGAACAAAAACAAGTGTTTAACCACAACTGAGTCAAAGTCATGCATGAGACAGGCATCACCGCTAACCCTGGGTTTCAAAGCATGGACTAAGGACTGTTTAACAGACATTCGTTTGCCACTTTAAACTGAAAAGATAATGTTTTGATGTCAATGACAAAACTCACGCTTGCTTTTACAGGGGAATAAATATTTTTGCATAATTCCATCATTGCAAAGTAGAAGTCATTGACAGTGGGTTTGGTGTGAAAAGGCTGATTATAGAGACTCGGATTTCTTTACAGTGGTGGTGATAGGAACCAGGGGTCCACAACACAAATATAGACATTTCATTTAATATCAAAACCACCAGTGAACTTACACATGACTTCTGAGCTTTTATATGTAATGCTAATGATGACATAATAGTAATAAATCAGAACATTTTTCGGGGGACTATTTTGCCTCACGGCGCCCTGCATGCATGTACCTGTGGTTGGTTAGTGTAGTGGTTAACACCTCTGCCTTCTACGCTGTAGACTGGGGTTCAATCCCCCGATTGGGTAAGCAGCCTACACTACACCAATAAGAGTCCTTGGGCAAGACTCCTAACTTCGCCTACTTGTGTAAAATGATCAAATTGTCACCACCACTATGAACAATTCTGAGTCAGTAAGTTTCTCTAAAAAAGAGCATTTCACCCCAAAGGTCACTCTGAATGACTTTGTTTACATCTTAGCCAATTAATTACACAGACATTTTAAAAATAGCTGGAGTTCCCCTTTAACTAAACTGCTGTAGACCTGTTGCAGTGAGTTAGAGTGACTGTAATTCTCAGTGAAAGGCAGGAAAGGGTGCAGTCCCTAAGGCAGGCCTGTGCTGAGTCATGGGATAGCTGAGCCCACACTCAGCCTCCTCTGCCTCGCCCACAGCCTGCAGTAACAATGTGACTGTATTGATTATGGGAAAAGGGATGGAGAACATTGCAGTAAGCCTTGCATCAGATTTTAAACAACCGCACCACCCTAAAGTCACTTTCTACCCCTTAAAATTGACACGCACGACCACTTGAACATCTGATGGATGAGAGAATGGCGCAAGCAGAATCAGCAAAGCAAAATAAAATGAGCAAATGGCGTTTACGAAGTAAAACTACACATTAGACACCAATTGCTGCACAACATTAGCCACCACTTCATCACACTTACGAGAAAGTACACTTATTTGAATCAAATGCATTTCTTTTTAAAAGCACCGTCCGCCTCTCCGCTGCTGCTGACACGGGAACCTGCAGAGGAGACTCTTTACAGAGCTGTACTCACTTGAGCGTTTCCCATCTTCAGCCTCTCTGCTCAGTCTGCAACCACAGAGCCACCGTGCTGCCACTCAGTGACGTCACTCCCGTCGCTGGCTTTTATTATTATTTTTCCCCCACCCGCATTCTGGCAGGCCCCGCCCTCTGCGCTACGATTGGCTAATAGCATCCCCACACCGTCCGTCCGTGCGTCCATCTATCTATCTATCTATCTATCTATCTATCTATCTATCTATCTATCTATCTATCTGTCTATCTATTTCCAGCTGCCTTTTCTACAGCAGTTGTCTCTCTCACTCTCTCTATACATACATGTATATATATATATATATAAATGGATTTATACATGGAAATAGATAGACACATATACAGATATACAGATAGATAGATAGACAGACAAATAGACAGATATATAGATATATAGATAGATATATAGATAGATAGACAGATAGATAGACAGACAGATAGACAGACAGATAGACAGACAGATAGATCGATAGATTAAACGTTTTAATGTCTATCTTTATTCGGACTGTCTACATTTGAATATTTCTTTATAAGTGCGTGACTGTAAACAATAAAGTGACGTTGGAGTTCAGCACTGAGAGCACTGACTACAAAGACTGTACAAATCCAGACAAAACGGTCTTTATTGTGTCCGAATAGTATCAGCCCACGTGCGCCTTGTGCAGTGTTCTGACCTTCTGGTGACCAGAACGGCTTTAAATGCTTTGTCTTCCAATCCTGGGTTATCTAGAACGTTACATCCGTATCTACATTTCACAGGGCTCAGTAAAATGTTACATTTAGAAAATAAGAAAAGACACATCCTGTATATTATCCCATAAAAATTAAGGCATTTTTAAATTTATTTTGTTTTTAAATTGGGAATACTTTATTTCTGAGCAAATCTAAGGAAGTTTGCCTTTATGATGATCCGTTTTTTTAGTTATATTAAAAGCAATTACTGTATAACAGAAGCCAAATAGAGTAATACTATAACCTACAGGCCTATGGAGTAGAGTAGCTTATAGGTGCAGAATGATATAATATATAATATAATAAAAACAGGCCCCTTTGTTACTGTCTCTTTAAAATATATGCAAATGACCTTTGCTTTGATTGGCTGCCCTGTACTCTACCTTACTAAAATAGTGGTCCTGGCTGAAACACTCATTATATCTTCAGTGTGAAGAGACGAGGCTGAATATGCACATGTACATATATGTGTATATGCAATTGTCTTGGTTCTTGTGACATCACAAAAGCACTGAAGGAATGGATCAGACACAGCAGTGCTGCTGGACTGAGAACCAAATACATCCAGCCAACAGAGTCCTGTGGGCAGCGTTCTGTGACCACTGATGAAGGTCTAGAGGATGACCAACACAAACTGTGCAGCAGCAGCTGAGATGTCATCTCTGACTTTACATCTACAAGGTGGACCAGCAAGGTAGGAGTGTCTAATAGAGTGGACAGTGAGTGGACACAGTGTTTAAAAACTCCAGCAGAACTGCTGTGTCTGATCCACTCGTACCAGCACAACACACACTAACACACCACCCCCACGTCAGCGTTATTGCAGTGCTAAGAATGATCCACCACCCAAGTAGTACCTGCTCTGTGAGGGTCCATGGGGGTCCTGACCACTGAAGAACAGGGTAACAAAGTATCAGAGAAACAGATGGACTACAGTCAGCGGAGCTGATAAACAACACCAAAGAGATGACTGTTGATTTCAGGAAGGGGACCATGGCAGAAAGAGTGACCTGCTTTAAATTCCTCACAGAGCTCAAATAGCCAAGGATCTCACCTGGTCACTTAACACGTCACACCTTGTCATTTCTTTAGGAGCCTGAGGAGAATCAACCTGTCACCTCAGCTCCTCTGCAACTTCTTTAGGTCCCAGCCTGGTATGGAGGCTCCGCTGCTGCAGAGGGTGGTGAAAACTGCCCAGTCCATCTGGAGGAAAGCCAGCAGTATCACCTCAGACCACACATGCCCCAGCCGCGTCCTGCTCCACCCTCTGCCGTCTGGGAAGAGATATCACAACATTCGAGCCACTTTTTGTTAATACATACTGCCATTCAGCAACTGCGTGTGCACTCTTGGTCCTTACCTTAATGTTTATGCACTAGAGAAGTAGCCTGAACATGTTCTGTTATCCTGTACCCCAGTATACATACGCAAGTGGCAATAAAGTTTAATTGAACTTAACTCAATAGAGTTTATTTTCAGCCCAAAGCCCCACTTTCTAACAGTTGGTGCAGTTTTAGGCAGAGGTGTAAAATTCAGGTCCAGAAAGTAAAAATCCTTTCCAGGATTTTGTTCCAACCGCCTGGCTTCTCTGGTTAGATCAAAACACCAGATTAGCTGTCCAGGCAGTTGGAACAAAAACATGGGAAGGATTTTTTACTTTCTGGACCTGAACTTTACATCTCTGGTTTTGGGTGTAGAAGCCACAGTTTCATGATAATCCATTATCATTTTATAATAAAGGATTATCTTTTCTTATCTTATGACCAGGCCTATGGAGCAGGGAGCCATATATGATTTTGTAGCCCCGCCCTTTGAGGTGGTGTCACCACGCATCTGATGACGCAGCGCGCAGGCGGTCAGCTGCCCGGCGGGACTCAACGCGGACGGACACACCGCCAAAAAACTAAAGCATCTCGCTCAGGTATGGACACAATAATTAATATTTACCATCATATCAGTGCCATCAAATACCCGATAAAGAATAAATAACGTTATCGTTATCGATGACGAGGCTGAAGTTGGCTCGCTGTTCGAATTTTCCCGTTCCACCTTAAATGGTTCAGCAGTTAACAGTTACATACCAGCGCATCAGGCGCCAGAACGCTACTGATGCGGCACTTAAGGTGGAACGGGAAAATTCGAATAGGAAGCTATGGCTGATGGATAAATATCGTTGCCGATGTCGCTGCATATGAAAATAATAGACTCTTCTTGGACATTTGGTCTCATAATAATAGAGACAGTGATGAGTATTTATTGACCCCGTCTGTTCGGAGAGCTTTAGGTCGGTTATGTGGCGATTAAAGAGGCGGATCCACACTTCCTGTTGACCGGGCTCATATTCTTCCTCTTCTGTTCGGCTTTTCGTGCCAGTTTTCCCTACTTTTCCCTTCTATTGCGCCCAACCCGGGAAAGCGTGACCTCTTAATTCCCTTTCCACCCCCCCCGAACGTTAACATGCTGGACCTTCTTCCGCTTTATTTAGTTGTATGGTATTGTGTAATTGATCCTCCTGAGGGAACTTGGTCAGTTTCGGTGTCTGTCCTGCTGTGGTCAGCACATTTTCCTCTATTTCTTTTCAGTTGAAGGATATAACACAGCTTACATATTAAATCATTCATCAGAAGAAGCTCCTTCATCGCCAGCGGAGCCAACGAGCGGTGGAATGTTCTCGGGATTTGCGTCGAGTACGAGTCGGTTCTTTGAATCGTTGAGTCGGTTCGTTTCGGTAACCCGGTGTTCTGGCAAACTGTGCTGCTGATCACTGCTGATCAGCCTAAATGACCCTGTCAGAAAATGCCACCAGCATGGAAACGTAGGGCTGTATGGGTTAAATGCGGAGGTGGAATTGTCCCGTTTGTGGGATTAAAAAAGTATCACTTAACTTCTCGGTTCCTTGACCTGCATTGACTGCTATGCACACCAGGCCTACTGAACACTGCGGTCTTATGAAAATATCTACGTTTTTCTCATTGCAGAACTGAGAGCCCACCATGGGATGTGAAGACTGAGGTGCAGTCACCATGATTGGAGGACTGTTCATCTACAATCACAAGGGGGAGGTCCTGATCTCCCGAGTCTATCGGGATGACATAGGGTGAGTTCACTGGGGATCACAGTTGCATGTTGACATAAAGTCGCCTTAGTGGTCATCAGCCTTTCTCCAGGAGACCTGGCCGCCTTTAGAGTTCAGCTGTAACCCAAAACCTCCAAACCCATCTGGCAAAGGCTGGCAGAATTGCAGTGAATTTTACTGGGGAACACTGGGATACCTGAAAAATGTGCTGTAGATGGTTCCATATAGAACCTTTTTTTGAAAATGGTTCTAAATAGCACCCAAAAAGGTTCTTCTGTTGTTACAATGTCAAGCCTGTAGCAATAGAAGAACCCTTTTCAGGAAGGTTCTATATGGAACCATCTGCAGCACATTTATGCACATTCTTTCAGTCTGAAGAACCTTTTGTCAATCATGCAAAGGGGTCTTTGAATGTTAATGGATCTAAATAGAATCATTGTCTTTACTAAAGAACCCTTGAAGAACCATCTTTAAGAGTGTAGCTATTACAGTGTCATACGAAGGTTGTAACACAGGGCTTATTTATTCCAAGGGGAACCTTCAAATACTTATAACTGGGATGAAAGGCAACTAAAAATAGAGCTTCTGTCCATTATTATAGTGATATTACATAGAATTACAGTCACTGTTACTATTTCCATAGCCATACGACGAGGAGGCCTCACAGGACAATGTTAGCTAAGCATAAAAAGCTAAATAGCTGGCTAGTGTCCTTTACTATTATCACTCTATGAAATAAGGTCTTAAATAAAATAAATAATAAAGCTTAGACCAGGGGTCGCAACCAAAATGTTAAGAACGGTCACTTTGTTCTTTCACCTAAAATCAAACCACCTTGGGAGCCAACATTTTATGCCTGTTTGAACATCTTGGCTGTAAATATGCCTCAAATATGTGCTAATGTATTAATATAGGCTGGAAATATGAACGAAAGCGCAGACTTACTCTGCTCTGCTTTAAGCTTTAGCTCAGCTATAGCTTCTTTTCTCGCATCTCTGGCAGGAAACTTTTCCCAAAAGTAGAACACTTTCTTGTAAAATGTCTCTCAACGTTTGACTTTTTACGAGGCTGAGGTTGCATCTCATCCACCAGCTTCTTAAACAAACGATCCAGTTCCACCTTAAATGATGCCTTAAATGTAACTGCTGCACTATTTAAGGCTGAACGGGAAAATTCAAATAAGAAGCTGGCAAATGAGACGCGGCTTCAGCTTCACGACTTCTTAGTGTTTCTCAATGCAGACTAAACGTATCAGGAAGCCAGCTGGAGCGATTATAAATGCATTCGTTTCCAAATCATCGAAGTTCGTCTTAAATCTCTCTCTTTGCCGTTTCTTTAGCTACAAGCTGGGCGAGACTGTTGTGTGCGTTGCTATGGTGACCAGCCGTCTGCGCTGATCTTCAGGTTTAAAGGGTGAATCAGCAGTTCTACATTAACTCCAGCGTTTAAAACCATTTACTGGTAAACGGTGTTGAAGGATCAGCAGAGCTTTATTTTACTGTAAAGGAGGAATTTTTTATTATTACCTACTGATCTGATTCAGCTGTGGAGCCACAACAGGGCAGTAAAAGAGCTGCATGTTGCTGACCTCTGGCTTATACCGATAGGCTATCGTTGCAGTAGTTAAACAGCATCTCATGGTATAATCAGATTAGATGATGTTAGGTCAGTCTAGCTCAGGAAGCAGGACTGCTCTGTTCTGAGTGATGCACACGCTGTACTGGGGGCAAAGCGACAGGAGACCACAGTAGGCCTGGTCAGTCTCAGACAGATAGTTGCTGAACCGTTTCTTTCTGTGTAGGTCAGGCTTTTTGCTGGACACGCTCAGGAAAGCATGATGGAAGTCAGAGCGTGTTCGAGAAAAGGACTGGCCTTTTTTTTTCACGACGCGTGTGCTTCATTGTTCTCCCCCGGAGAGGCCATCCTGCTCCAGCAGATAGAGGAAGGAGCACAGGATGTTCAGATCGGAGAAGATAATTTAGATTTTGCCGCTTTAGCTTTTTTCCCCGTCTCCGTTAGCCCTGACATTTCATTTCCCATGAGTGTAAATGCTACAGAGCCCAGGTTTGTTGAGTAAACACCATCACTAATACCATCTTTGTTCTCCGTGTGTGGTTCCATGTGTGCTAGTACGCCTTTGTCCTTCTCGTTCCTCCTCTCCTTCTTCGTCTCCTGCCTCAAATTTCTCCACCTCCATTTTTACTACTATAGCAGTTGTAGGTCAGGGTCGCTACGTCCAGTGAGGTCAGAGCTGAGGCCTGACTGATACATTGTGTATATATTGATGATCGATATCAGCAAAATGATCAGTTACTGGATTAAATCAGTTAATTTATCTTATTAAAATAACTGATAAAAAAGCGATTGATTCAAAGTCTCTGAAAAACCTCCGTTTGGAGGGTCACGCCGCCCCTAACACTTCGCCTTACCCCTCCATCTCAACAACAATCGGGAGACCCTTCCCCTAGACGTGAACGCACAAAATGAAGGGGTAAGGGCTAAATTGATGCCAAAATTCTCATACCAGTTGGACCCTACTGGACACCCCATAAACAGTTAGAAATGACCAGAACATATGCCACGGTGCCCATGACAGTCATTCAGTGACTGTCCAGCGACCATTAACACAAGCTGGAGCTGTAAAGTCTGGAGTAACTACTGTTTCCCCCTATCCGGTTTTGGTTCTATTCAAGGCTTGAGATCACATGATGCCCAAGTGCTGAAATAAAGGGAAGTTCACTTAAAGCTTCACATAATCAAACAGGACAAATCCTTGTTTATATAGATTATGATTTCCATAGACCCAGTTTGTAATTAAGGGATCAGCTCTCAGTAAGCTACTACACTGTGATTATATTTGTCACTGCTGTTTGCCAAGATCTGTAAAATTACTGCCTGTTTGTAAAAGGCAAGTTTAGAGCTGCTCTTCCATATGTTCTGTGAACTATTTTGACCAAAAAAATGATAATTTTAATAATAATAATAATGTGGTCGATTACCCAGGACGTTTGACTGGTTTAAATGCTGTTTTCTATAAAAATAGACAAAAGAACAGACAAAGCTCTGTCTTCTACTACTGTTTCAGCGATCCTACGCTTGTGTTTATAGATAACAGTATGTTATACAGTGTCAGAAACAACATAATCAAGTCTATTAGAGACAAAATGCTTTGGAAAAGAAGCGATGGTTGAATACTTAATACACTTTCTGAACTGTGTTAGATCACATTGATTTATCAGTCTACTCAGGCTTTAGCAGAGCTCAGGAACACTGAGATTAATAACTGATCACATTGATTTATCAGTCTACTCAGGCTTTAGCAGAGCTCAGTAACGCTGAGATTAATAACTGATCACATTGATTTATCAGTCTACTCAGGCTTTAGCAGAGCTCAGTAACGCTGAGATTAATAACCGATCACATTGATTTATCAGTCTACTCAGGCTTTAGCAGAGCTCAGTAACACTGAGATTAATAACTGATCACAGTGATTTATCAGTCTACTCAGGCTTTAGCAGAGCTCAGTAACACTGAGATTAATAACTGATCACATTGATTTATCAGTCTACTCAGGCTTTAGCAGAGCTCAGTAACACTGAGATTAATAACTGATCATCACATTGATTTATCAGTCTACTCAGACTTTAGCAGAGCTCAGTAACACTGAGATTAATAACTGATCACATTGATTTATCAGTCTACTCAGGCTTTAGCAGAGCTCAGTAACACTGAGATTAATAACTGATCACATTGATTTATCAGTCTACTCAGACTTTAGCAGAGCTCAGTAACACTGAGATTAATAACTGATCACATTGATTTATCAGTCTACTCAGGCTTTAGCAGAGCTCAGTAACACTGAGATTAATAACTGATCACATTGATTTATCAGTCTACTCAGGCTTTAGCAGAGCTCAGTAACACTGAGATTAATAACTGATCACAGTGATTTATCAGTCTACTCAGGCTTTAGCAGAGCTCAGTAACACTGAGATTAATAACTGATCACATTGATTTATCAGTCTACTCAGGCTTTAGCAGAGCTCAGTAACGCTGAGATTAATAACTGATCACATTGATTTATCAGTCTACTCAGGCTTTAGCAGAGCTCAGTAACGCTGAGATTAATAACTGATCACATTGATTTATCAGTCTACTCAGACTTTAGCAGAGCTCAGTAACACTGAGATTAATAACTGATCACATTGATTTATCAGTCTACTCAGACTTTAGCAGAGCTCAGTAACACTGAGATTAATAACTGATCATCACATTGATTTATCAGTCTACTCAGGCTTTAGCAGAGCTCAGTAACGCTGAGATTAATAACTGAGCACATTGATTTATCAGTCTACTCAGACTTTAGCAGAGCTCAGTAACACTGAGATTAATAACTGATCATCACATTGATTTATCAGTCTACTCAGGCTTTAGCAGAGCTCAGTAACGCTGAGATTAATAACCGATCACATTGATTTATCAGTCTACTCAGGCTTTAGCAGAGCTCAGTAACGCTGAGATTAATAACCGATCACATTGATTTATCAGTCTACTCAGGCTTTAGCAGAGCTCAGTAACACTGAGATTAATAACTGATCACATTGATTTATCAGTCTACTCAGGCTTTAGCAGAGCTCAGTAACACTGAGATTAATAACTGATCACATTGATTTATCAGTCTACTCAGGCTTTAGCAGAGCTCAGTAACACTGAGATTAATAACCGATCACATTGATTTATCAGTCTACTCAGGCTTTAGCAGAGCTCAGTAACACTGAGATTAATAACCGATCACATTGATTTATCAGTCTACTCAGGCTTTAGCAGAGCTCAGTAACACTGAGATTAATAACTGATCACATTGATTTATCAGTCTACTCAGGCTTTAGCAGAGCTCAGTAACACTGAGATTAATAACTGATCACATTGATTTATCAGTCTACTCAGGCTTTAGCAGAGCTCAGTAACACTGGGATTAATAACTGATCACATAGATTTATCAGTCTACTCAGGCTTTAGCAGAGCTCAGTAACGCTGAGATTAATAACCGATCACATTGATTTATCAGTCTACTCAGGCTTTAGCAGAGCTCAGTAATGCTGAGATTAATAACCGATCACATTGATTTATCAGTCTACTCAGGCTTTAGCAGAGCTCAGTAACGCTGAGATTAATAACCGATCACATTGATTTATCAGTCTACTCAGGCTTTAGCAGAGCTCAGTAACACTGAGATTAATAACTGATCACATTGATTTATCAGTCTACTCAGGCTTTAGCAGAGCTCAGTAACGCTGAGATTAATAACCGATCACATTGATTTATCAGTCTACTCAGGCTTTAGCAGAGCTCAGTAACACTGAGATTAATAACCGATCACATTGATTTATCAGTCTACTCAGGCTTTAGCAGAGCTCAGTAACACTGAGATTAATAACCGATCACATTGATTTATCAGTCTACTCAGGCTTTAGCAGAGCTCAGTAACACTGAGATTAATAACCGATCACATTGATTTATCAGTCTACTCAGGCTTTAGCAGAGCTCAGTAACACTGAGATTAATAACTGATCACATTGATTTATCAGTCTACTCAGGCTTTAGCAGAGCTCAGTAACACTGAGATTAATAACCGATCACATTGATTTATCAGTCTACTCAGGCTTTAGCAGAGCTCAGTAACACTGAGAATAATAACTGATCACATTGATTTATCAGTCTACTCAGGCTTTAGCAGAGCTCAGTAACACTGAGATTAATAACTGATCACATTGATTTATCAGTCTACTCAGGCTTTAGCAGAGCTCAGTAACACTGAGATTAATAACCGATCACATTGATTTATCAGTCTACTCAGGCTTTAGCAGAGCTCAGTAACACTGAGATTAATAACTGATCACATTGATTTATCAGTCTACTCAGGCTTTAGCAGAGCTCAGTAACACTGAGATTAATAACCGATCACATTGATTTATCAGTCTACTCAGGCTTTAGCAGAGCTCAGTAACACTGAGATTAATAACCGATCACATTGATTTATCAGTCTACTCAGGCTTTAGCAGAGCTCAGTAACACTGAGATTAATAACTGATCACATTGATTTATCAGTCTACTCAGGCTTTAGCAGAGCTCAGTAACACTGAGATTAATAACTGATCACATTGATTTATCAGTCTACTCAGGCTTTAGCAGAGCTCAGTAACACTGAGATTAATAACTGATCACATTGATTTATCAGTCTACTCAGACTTTAGCAGAGCTCAGTAACGCTGAGATTAATAACTGATCACATTGATTTATCAGTTTACTCAGGCTTTAGCAGAGCTCAGTAACGCTGAGATTAATAACTGATCACATTGATTTATCAGTCTACTCAGGCTTTAGCAGAGCTCAGTAACGCTGAGATTAATAACTGATCACATTGATTTATCAGTCTACTCAGGCTTTAGCAGAGCTCAGTAACGCTGAGATTAATAACTGATCACATTGAGAAGTAAAGATGCTTTAAGATACTATTTGAATAGTGCTAAGAGAGTCAACAGCTGTTGGGTTTCCGCTTTTTTCATTCTCTTCCTCCCTCCTGTAGACGTAATGCGGTGGACGCGTTCCGGGTGAACGTGATCCACGCCCGCCAGCAGGTGCGCTCACCCGTCACCAACATCGCCCGCACCAGCTTCTTCCACGTCAAGCGCTCCAACATCTGGCTGGCTGCTGTTACCAAGCAGAATGTCAACGCCGCCATGGTCTTCGAGTTCCTCTACAAAATGTGTGACGTGATGGCGGCCTACTTCGGCAAGATCAGCGAGGAGAACATCAAGAACAACTTTGTGCTGATCTACGAGCTGCTGGACGGTAAACACCGGAGATTTGTTCCATTCTCTCAATCTGTTTTTGAGATGGATTCAGTTTACAGCTGTTTTATTTCCATCCACACTCTGTTCATGTTATACTTCTACCTATATTTATGCACCTTACCTCTTTATTTTACGTTTTGTCTTCTTGATATTATTAAAGGCTGCTCCCCAAACCGGGACCTGAGTACCTCACTTTGTTCCCTTACAAGTACAAAATCCCAGCTAGCAAGAAGCGGCCCACTGTTCGCCCACTGTTAACTCGGTGCTTTCCGGCCCACCGCTGACGAGACGGAGTATTAGACAATGCTAATTTCTCCAATTTACTTGCTTTCTTCATATCTTTCTTTGCTTTAGTAAATATTTTTAATTTAGCACAGTGTCAGAAACAACATTTCCAACAAAATAACTTTTCCAGAGCGACTTACAATTTGATAATTTTTTTACACAGGTAGGCAAAGGTGGTGTTAGGAGTCTTGCCCAAGGACTCTTATTGGTATAGTGTAGGGAGTTTACCCAGGCAGGGATTGAACCCCAGTCGCCAGTGTAGAAGGCAGAGGTGTTACCCACTACACTAACCAACCACATAGTTAAGTTATGGCGAATGCAGCAGAATCAGTTATGGGGAATATATTAGTTCAGTTATGGGGAATATATTAGTTCAGTTATGGAGAATATGAAGTGTGTGACATACTATACTGTAAAAACGGACGAAATTCCAGCTTCAATCTGGCTGCTAATACTGCTTTTAGCTATGCTAATGCCCTTCTGTCCATTTTTCGAGACAGCAGTGGGTGATACTGTGTCAGAAACCACATGGGCAGGTCTTTTTGAGATTGATGATTTGGACCTTCGTTTTCCCCAATGTTAACTCTTGTTAGCTACATTAGCCTCATAGCTCCAGTATAACACAAGCCAACTTCACATGCCAGACCTGGCTGATTACCTTGGCTGCACTATGGTGGAGGGAAATGTGTAAATTCACGTTTCACTGAACTGTTGACTCAAGATGATGTTATCCTGGCTGGTGGCCACTGTTAGCCCTGAGCACCTGCACCTGGATGCTGTGAGCTGTCCATGGAAACCAGCCTGCCAGCTAAATAAATAGCCAGCTCCTAAGTAAACGGCGCCTTGTGTAGGCCTGGCAGGTCGGAGACGCGTCCAATGAGCTGCTGCACTTTTTCCTCATGAATTTTTCAAGTTTTGTGTGTTTGTGTGTGCAGAGATTCTGGATTTTGGATACCCTCAGAACTCTGAGACCGGAGCGCTGAAGACGTTTATTACACAGCAGGGCATCAAAGGTCAGGTAAGGAGAACAAGGCTCACCTCTGTATTCCCTGATGGAGACTGATTGTCATCCTGTTGCAGTGACATGGATAGTAATGACAGCTGTTGTTCTTGTCCTATTAAACATAACATTTTTCCTCTTTCATGTCCTGCTGTCCTGCACCGGACTGGCCACAGCATCAGGTAAATAAAGCCCAGCCACTCTGAACCTACACCCTGTAAATCATTATATACTGTGCTTTGTTTTGGTGTGGGTGGCAATGCGGTTTGAAGACCTAGAAGCTATTATTGTAGTCGTGCTTCATTTTTTTATATTCAGTTTGCTCACACACTTTTTTTGCTGAATGTCTTCTTGGCTTTCCGGAGTTTCTGTAGAACGTCTGCCGTGGTCTCTTTTAGCCTTAGACGTTGTTATTGTCGAGTTATTGTTGTTTTGCTTGGCATTCAGTTTGAATTATGTAGCTGCGTAATTCTAGATGGTTACATAATTAATAACATTTACACTCACAGACTAAAGAGGAGCAGTCCCAGATCACCAGCCAGGTGACCGGTCAAATCGGTTGGCGTCGCGAGGGAATCAAATACCGCCGCAATGAGCTGTTCCTGGATGTGCTGGAGAGTGTGAATCTGCTCATGTCTCCACAGGGTGAGGCAGCACCCGTAAGGGTCCCATAATATGAACGGGGTTACAAAATATTTTTTCATGTATTCATAATCTGCCTGTTATCAGACAGTGTAGTTGTTGCTCTGTTGTTGCCGCCTCAGCACCATTTTCTTCGTTTGTTCAAGCACACTGCGTCTCTCCTTTACAGGTCAGGTCCTGAGTGCTCACGTGTCTGGCCGCGTGGTCATGAAGAGCTACCTGAGCGGGATGCCTGAGTGCAAATTCGGCATGAACGACAAAATCGTCATCGATAAGCAGGGCAAGGGCGGAGCCGGCGACGACGCCGGGAAGAGGTAAGCAGCGTCCGCTTTGAAGAAGGACGGTTTGCTCTTTGTGGAGCTTTGAAGATGAAAAGAGGATATTTGTTCTGAAGCTGCTTTTAGTGCTTTGATTCTGTCTCTCCATCTCTCTCTCCGTGCTGTACCTCAGCGAGTTAGGGGGAAGGTACTGTACTTGAGACGAGTTTTTTAATCCCAAACGTGTTTCCTTCGACGTAGGCCTGGGTGATGTGGCTATATTGTTCCATAATGATAATTATTGATAATGATGATATTGATGCACCGATCAGGCATGACATTCTGACCACCTCCTCGTTTCTACGCTCTTTGTCCACTTTATCAGCTCCACTTACTGTATAGCTGCACTCTGTAGTTCTACAGTTACAGACTGTAGTCCATCTGTTTCTCTGATACTCTGTTACCCTGTTCTTCAGTGGTCAGGACCCCCATGGACCCTCACAGAGCAGGTACTATTGGGTGGTGGATCATCCCCAGCACTGCAGTAACACTGACCTGGTGGTGGTGTGTTAGTGTGTTGTGCTGGTGTGAGTGGATCAGACACAGCAGAGCTGCTGGAGTTTTTAAACACTGTGTCCACTCACTGTCCACTCTATTAGACACTCCGACCTCGTCAGTCCACCTTATAGATGTAAAGTCAGAGACGACGGCTCATCTGCTGCTGCACAGTTTGTGTTGGTCATCCTCTAGTCCTTCATCAGTGGTCATAGGACGCTGCCCACAGGACGCGGTTGGCTGGATATTTTGGTTGGTGGACTGTTCTCAGTCCAGCAGACACTGAGGTATTTAAAAACTCCAGCAGCACTGCTGTGTCTGATCTGCTCATGTCTTCAAATGATGAATAGCATTAAACCCTGGAAAAACAACAGAGTTATTACTGTGTAATGTTCAAAACTACATTTAAACGTTTGGCTACCTGGTTTGTTGCCGTTGCAAGTGAATGGCCAGACTTCTTCCTCCCAGTGTAGTGAAGAAGCAACAGTTCAGATTTCAAGCCAGAAAATTTTATTGAAAACATCTCAGATGGACATTATTAGTATTGTGAAAAAATATTTCTGGTCATTTTGATCATCATCATTTTATCACCCAGGTCTACTTTGATGCAGTTTTTGTTCCTTAGTGCCTGTTTTGTTTCATATAACTAGATGACCTTCTGTCACACACTGCTTCCCCAGTAATTCTAGTGGTTTGAGTTAAAAGAAAGACACCTGTAGGCTCACCGGTGCTTTTGGACAGTAAATGGTGACTTCATTTGTGTTGTAGTATAGTTGCATTGTGACCCCTGGTTCCTATCAGTTGCTATCTCAAGGTAACAACTTCGTTTTCTTGAGATCACAAGTCAGTTGTTATCTTCGTCCCATGGCGGCCACCTCTACAGGTCAGGAGTGTGCGCCCACCTGCTCATGAAGAGTTTTCCTTATTTTTATTGTCCACGTTTTAGACTATTACTGAAGACATCAGTGTGAAGTAACACTGTTACTGTACAGCATCATCACGTTATTGTGTTTTTATATCTTGACAATGAAATGAACAGATACATATTGATTCCACTGTTAATGTTTGGCTTAGAAACAAATTTCGGAACATCTTTGTGGACATACAAGTCAAGAGGTCCAGACGTTTGTCTAGTACAGTGTGATCTAGTACCGTAGCTCAGTCCGTCTGTTCGCTCCACAGTGGGAAGCAGTCCATAGCCATCGATGACTGCACCTTCCATCAGTGCGTCCGTCTCAGCAAGTTCGACTCGGAGCGCAGCATCAGTTTCATCCCTCCTGACGGAGAATACGAGCTCATGAGGTCAGTGCCGAGTGCTGTGACTTTGACCTTCAGGTGACCCTGCAATTCCGTATCTTACCTTTCTGCATGCGAACGTGCAGGTACCGCACCACTAAGGACATCATCTTGCCTTTCCGGGTCATCCCACTGGTCCGAGAGGTCGGCCGCACCAAGCTGGAGGTGAAAGTGGTCATCAAGTCCAACTTCAAGCCCTCACTGCTGGCACAGAAGATTGAGGTGAGTGAAGGTCACGCCGCACAGATAATATCTGGTCATCAGCGGTCCTGTAATGTAGGCGTTTCCTTTAAAATGGCCAGCGAGTGCAGGTACACAGAGACAATTCCTCGTTCTTATCTGTCGTATCGTTCGTAGGTGCGAATCCCGACCCCTCTGAACACGAGTGGAGTGCAGGTGATCTGCATGAAGGGGAAAGCGAAGTACAAGGCCAGCGAGAACGCCATTGTGTGGAAGTGCGTATCACCGTCCTGCTGTTTGTTGTTAATGTACGAATGCAGTTCGGTGTATATGAATATTGGTTCCTTCTGTTCCTTCTTCTGTGAAGGATCAAGCGCATGGCTGGAATGAAGGAATCTCAGATCAGCGCTGAGATTGAGCTGCTGCCCACCAACGACAAGAAGAAGTGGGCTCGTCCTCCCATTTCAATGAACTTTGAGGTGAGCGCAGCCAGTTAAATCTGCCTTTGTGGGTTCTTTCTTGATCCAGCGTAGAAATGAACAGAATTCCCAAACGAAGTCACTGAGAACGCAGAATTAACAAGTTCCAGTAACTTCACACACGTTCAGCAGGAATGCCAGTGCTGTCAAAATAATGTCCCATTTAACACTGAAATATTTATTAAACGCTCTACCTATTTATTCTACTGCTCATAGGAACAGTATTAATATATAATGATTGCAATCAATATTACTGATATAAACTAATATTATTTTACATTCTTGTTAAAACTCTGTCTTTTCTGGAATTCTGCTGCTTTGTGACAACATCCATTGTAAAAAGCGCTATACAAATAAATTTGATTTGATTTGATTAGTAGTTGTGGAAAGTAGTGACACGGTAGTTATTATTCCTATATATATATATATACACGGCACATTTTTCCCCTGAATTTTTTAGAAGACCACCTGGCAAGTGGCCCACAGGTAATTTGAGTTTGAAACCCCTGCTCTAAAAAATAAAGATGCCAAAATGGGTTCCTTGGAAAAAGAATGGTTCTTTAAAGAACTTTTCTTTTTTTTCAAAAATGTGAAATTTACACCTCTCAGGTTTAAAGATCATCCACATAATATAAAGATCTGTAAACAAATAAAAGGCCTTTCCTACACCTTTATTTTAAAACGTTCACTCATGTCTCCTGTAAATGGGCCACATAATAAATATCAGTATTGAATAATATGGAAGGATATTTGACTTGACTGCTGATGGCCTGCCCTCCTCTGGTTCCTCTGGTTCCTCAGGTCCCGTTTGCGCCATCCGGTCTGAAGGTGCGCTACCTGAAGGTGTTCGAGTCCAAGCTGAACTACAGTGACCACGATGTCATTAAATGGGTTCGCTACATCGGCCGCAGCGGCATCTACGAGACGCGCTGCTGATTGGCTGCTGGCCAGAGGGGCTGGTCGTCTTCTGGCCCTCGTCTCGCCTTTCCTCTCAAGATATGTGGATCAGTTATACACATAAAATGAAAAAAAAAAAACACACAGAAAAAGACAAAATATCGAATTATGCAAAATGTGAAATGTATCCTGTCTGTCGGTATGAGTGTATTAAAGAAGAGGCCCAGCATTCAGAGCAGGGAGCCACAGTTTGGTGAAAACACAACCACTTTACCCAAAATGTAGTCCATCAACCCAAGACAGGAAGATTGCTTCTGGAGTTTGGCATTAGAGCCGCAAAGCTAAGGTTGTTAACACCTAACAAAAGCCCACCAATTAGCCTCGTAGTGGTTATAAGCTTCCATTACTTCTGTCAGACTTTAGTCCCACAACGGGGAATTTTCACCTCCCATCCGTGCAGTGAAACACCACATACACTCTAGTGAGCACACACACTTGCCCAGAGCGGTGGGCAGCCCTATCCGCATCGCCCGGGAGGCAGTTGGGGGTTAGGTGTCTTGCTCAAGGGGATCAAACCGGCGACCTTCCGGTCACAAGGCCAGCTCCCCAACCTCCAGCCCACGACTGCCCCTTGTTAGCTACATCGGCCGTGTAGCTCCAATGCAAAACTCTAGCAAATGTGTCTTGGCTCAACTACATCTGGAGTGAAGTGGAAAATGTCTCAATTTGTTTTTTCCATCAAACTATTCCTTTAAGATCAGAGTGACCAGAGCGAGTGGTCTCTTATGCCCTCTTTCAGAGTGTGGTGGACTTTTGGAGGTCAGGCTCAGGTCTCGTGGGGCCACAGCTATCTAGATTTGAGTCTGAGTGGCATTTCACTAAGCAGAGACCAGCTGTGATTTCCTTAAGTCCAAACTCGTACCTGTCCGCTAGGAGAAGAGGTAAGGGATGGTCATACTGGACAGTCCTAACTTTAGGCTGAAGTTATCAAGCTAGACTGAGAAACGCTCCTTTGTGATCCATCTGGGTTTTTTACGTTAGGCGCTGTGGCCTGCAGGACTAAAATCTAACAGGCTTTAGAGGTTGTTCCGCCCGTCCGTAGCGGTCAGCTGGCTTTTCATCTGCTCATTCTTCACTGGTCACTCTCTGTGTCTGATCTGCTCTGTAACACGGTGACTGTTCAGTAAAAATGTATAATGGGAAACACCTGTGTGTCTCTATCTTCTCTGTGGTTCTGTGTTCTCTTCACAGAAGGGGTCTTTGTTTGTAGTACGCTCTTAAAAAGATTCTCCAAGGGCTCTTTAGTAAGGAAAGTGGTTCTAGATAGAGCCACAAACACATAAAGCAACATTTTGCATGGTCTTTGCAGGGTTATTCAGCTTGGTGGAGAATATGTTGTCTATGATTCTATATAGCACCAAAAAGGGTTCTTCAATTGTTACAAGCTTGATATCATAACAATAGAAGAACCCTTTTTAAAAAGGTTTTATAAAGAACCATCTACAACACATTCTCCATCAATCTGAAGAATCATTTCACCGTGCAAAGAACCCTTTAACATCCACAGGTGTTTCTGTCCATCCTTCCACTGTGAGAAGACTACTCAGCGCTGTGGATCTGAAAGGATGTGTGGCTGATCAAGAAGAACCTCACTGAGAAAAGGAGACGGACACATCAAACAAAGAAGCTGAACGATGGACTGACCACCTCGGAGTCCAGACCTCAGCACCACGGAGCGGTGGGCAGCCCAATCCGCAGCGCCTGGGGAGCAGTTGGGGGTTAGGTGTCTTGCTCAAGGGCACCTCAGCCATGTGCTGTCGGTTCTAGGGATCGAACCAGCGACCTTCCGGTCACGAGGCTGATTCCCTAACCTCCAGCCCACGACTGCCCAGGTCGTTGTATATGGTTCTATGTCGAAACTTTTTAAAAATGGTTCTATAGCACCAAAAAGGGTTCAGCTATTGCTCATGATGTCAAGCTTGTAACAACAGAAGAACCCTTCTTAGTGAGGAAATCTCGTATATCCAAAATTGTAACTTTACGGGAGAAAGAAAAAACATGCTTTAATTTTAATGAAAGTCAATGGAACCAGAATTTTTTCCAAGTCATTTTGGGCCATTTCTTTTGGTCCATTTATCAGGAACTTAACACACAATGTAAAGAGCAACAGGTGTTTTCAAATTATGTCAAAAACTGAAAAACGACAAAAACGGAGATGCCAGGTTTTCTGTGACATGCAACATATTTTCGTTCCGGATCAATGGACTGACCACGCCAGAGTCCAGACCTTAACATCTCTGAATGTGGGATTCCGTGAATCATTAGAAGCAGAAAGTGCTGCCAACTTCTAAGACTGAACTGTGGAGGCATGTCTGCAGATTTGATGACAATAAGTATTTCATGAGCTCATTGTAACTTAAGATTGTTTATTGGTCTTTTTGTCAGAATAGGAGAAGGAGGGCAAAGACCTTTGAGAAAATCCAGCTTCTAGACTCGGCTTGTGCAAACAGAAGTGGGCAGAAGCACAAGAATCACTTTACACATCCTGCCTCCTACTGAACTGGGTGAGAGTGCTAAAAGCAAATGTCCGTATGTGACAGCTGACCTGTGCCAAACCCATCCATTCAAGTGCTTTACGGTGAGACGTGATACATTTGTGCACGAACACGTTTAAAACACGGTGAAATCAAAATCGTCCCACACGTATCAGGACGTTCGACCTCTAAACAGTCTCCCAAGGCCGTCTTTACCAAACTTTAACTCAAGAAAAACAATTAAAATCTCAGTTTAAAACGACTTCACGTCCAAGATAGTCTTAAACTGGGAATTAGTGATCACAAATCAGGGAAATGTGGAAAATGCGCAGTGAAATAAAGTCTAGGATAGGGCGTTAAATAAATAAATAAACTAAATAGCCTTTATCATTTTTAAAACCCAAAGTGAATCAATACTCGCTTTAATAAAAGATGGGAAGAAACAACCGATCACACACAGTTAAAAAGAGCGGAGGCCCAGAAGTGCTTAACCCTTAATGTGCAAAACCAGCAGCCTGCTTCAAGCTCCCCCAGCTGGACAAGTAGCCTTATTTTAGTGCCTCTGTAATCCAGTAACGCTGACCCAACAGTACCGACTCTGAAGTAGAAAATGTGGACAGGTCGTCACATCTGATCAGATCCAGCAATCCTGCTTTTGTCAAAAAGGACACAAACACTGATTTATGGATTTACAGTGAGATCAAGGACCTTACGGACCCCCAGCTGGACCACATTGGCTTCCACACACCTGGGTGAAGTCGGCGCCTCATGCAATCAGAAAAGGAGTGAACGTATAAAAGAAATAGAGGAAAACAGATGGGAGAATGAGAAAAATAACATCAAAATTGGTGGAGTGGCTGTGATGTACTGACAAAAGGACAAAAGCTAGTCTTTCTTAATCTGTGCTGACTTGCACAGAAATCGGGAAAAAAGGCGGATTTTTTACGGAAAATAAAGAAACCGATTAAATAGGCCTAAAAAAGTTAAAATCAAAGACTCATTTTTAATGAGACCCTTTTTAGACTAAGTTTAATGGAAATAAACTGGACACAAGAATGTAACTGCTGCACCATTTAAGGTGGAACGGAAAAATACAAGCAAGAAGCTTGTAACCTAAATGAATGGAATTCATTGTCTTGCATGTCCAGCTGTTGTTTGTTGAGGACGCTGGGTTTCATGGCATACGCTGTAGCCTACATGCTGTAATTGAGTAGATTTATTCTATGTAAACTGTTCATTTGTGCCACAGTAGCGCTGGTTAATGTCCTAGAAAGAAATAATAAGCAATTTTCCAAAAAGTGACGTCACCTACAGGCCATTAACAACCAAAATAGCCTGATCTGTGCTGACAAAGGAACCAGCTGTGCTTTCAGCCATTTCATTTCTCTGGCTATAACTGCTATTAGTCCAACTAGTCTTTTAAACCAGTGATGTGCTACATTTTTGTTGTTCCTATTTTTCTTTTCAATGTTTCATATATTTCATTTATTATTATTATTATTATTATTGTTAAGTGATTGCATCCAGGCAATTGTCTCAGGCTAAAATGGACAGCTGTAGAAAAGATCTGAGGAAGCTCTTTAGTCAATTTATCTAACTTTTTAGATGCAAAGAACTTCATGTGACTGCCGGGCTGACTCACGCGTGTTTAGCAGGCTTAAGATTCTCCACAAGGGGGAGCAATAGCACTCAAGTAGTTTCCAGTGCTTCATTACAGTGGCGCTTTGCATTTTTTTGTCCTCATTTATTCATGCTTATCAATTTTAAAAAATCTGTTGCTGTATTTTACGCACATTATTAAAATCTCAAGTGAAGTTCATGCGCAAGGCTGCTGAACTGACGTCCAAACGTGTGGTAAATGTCTCATGTTGGCTGCTTAGCCACGGGCTGTCTTGTTTAAAGCTGAGGCCATAACTGCATTTTAAACCCGGGCTGGTTAGAGTCAGCCTAAACATTGGTCACTGTGAAAGGTGTGAAAGCTCAATTCACTGAAAAAATACATTAGCACAAATGTTTCTTTTGGCAGCACAAATGAGACTGTTTTATTAGATTTGGACGCCGACGTTGGTGAGAATGATTTTAAATATATATTTTCACATAATTTTAAAAATAGCACAAATGGTGGGTTTCTGATTGTATGGAGGGCCAACTTCATACAGGTTGCTGGGAACTGGACTGGATTGCAGGCTTCCGTTTAAAAAAAAACTAAAAATAAATCCATATTGTATACACTGATCATAGTGAAGTAAAAACAGAATCTTTCCCCCAAACCTGACCCATTAAAAGGCTAACCGCTACAACTTGAATACTGACACGCCTAAACACTCCCACACCTGGTACGTCCGTTACATGGCTCTGTATGTGACCCTGTGTGGTCTGAGCGCTTCTCTCACGGTACTCCTTGTATTGGTTTCACTCACTCATTGAGGGACAGAGAGCTGTTAGTACACAAAGTCTGTTCGGGTTTCTGCAGTTTCGTTGCCGGCGGCTTAAAGTCCATCGTCTTCATCATGATCGTCATCATCGTTGTCGTCATCCTCCTCCTCCTCCTCCTCGCTGATGGCCTGGGGGCCGGAGTGGCTGTGCTGGGAGAAAGGTGAGGCGGGCGGCGAGGTTTTGGTGAAGAAAGGCAGGCGGAAGGTGGGCGAAGGCGAGCGCTCGCGGGTCGGGCTACTGGATGGACTTTGGTGGGGACTGATGGCTTGCAGCATGCGCCCCTTCCCTTCCTTCAGCATGTGTTTCTGCAAGGAATGACATTACGTAAGAAAACAGGACACCCCTTTTTATACACACACACACACACACACACACACACTTACATTTTGTCGCTCCATTTTCTCTCCGTTTTTGTCGTTGCATCATTTTAACACAGCAGCTTTCCTTTACATTGGGTTAAAATATTATGATGAATAGATGGACCAATAGAAATGATCCAAAATCACTTGGAATAAAATCTCTTTACATTAACTTATGTTAAATGTTCAGAGGGTGTTTGCATTTTCCTGTAAAGTTACTGTTTTGGAGATACTTTTTTTCCTTCAGACAGTGACTGACTGACACACACACACACACACACACACACACACACACACACACACACACACAGGTGCTGTCGGAACAAAACATCTCCATTTTTCCATGCTGTATTTGAGTTTTTGAACATAATTTTAAAATGCCTGTTGCTCTTTATATTGTGCGATTTTCATGATGAAAGAAATGACAAAAAAAAAATCTGGGTCCATTGATTTACATTAAGCCAGTTTTGGCGCAGGGGCCTCGGCCACCAAGGGCCCCCCATGCCATCTCCCACTGCCTGTGCAGCACTGCACAGCTCCACCATGCTGGACCTTGCAGGTGGTGGGCCCACATGGTCTCCCCACGTTGTCTCTTTGGGCTGAGACAGGGGACACTACCTACCCCTGGAGCCAGGCCTGGGGGTCCTGGTGACCCTCTCCCAGGCAGGGTACTCGATTTTCTATGCCCATTTTTTATGGTGGGTCCAGGACCCGCTGGAGGGATTACATCTTCAACTTGGCCTGGGAGCAGCTTGGGGTCCCTGTGAATGAGCTGGAGGACGTTGTGGGGGAACAGGGTCATCTGGGATTCTCTGCTCTCCCAACTGCTACCAAATGCAGATGCTACCCCATCTGGACTAAGCGGTTAACCACGATTTAAACGTTCAACATTTAAACGTTTCTTTCCACATAAAATCATGAACTACACTATATTTCCAGAAGTATTTGTCTCGTCTGCCTTCACACGCATATGAACTTGAGTGACATCCCTTTCTTAATCCATAGGGTTTAATAAAATGTAGTCTTGGTGACCCCTGGTTCCTACCACCACCACTGTAAAGACATCTGGTTAGACGAACGAGGTTGGTTTACCTCTCAACCACTGAACTATGCAGAAATTTTGAAAAACCAGCGGAACTCCCGTTTAAGCCCACATTCCCTAAAACCAGGAGCGCCCAAAACTTTTTGTTCTGTGTTTTTAAAAGTGAATTTTATAAAAGTACACTATATGTTGTTAACACAACACTTCAAACGTATACTGTATGCTAAAATAAATGAAAATACTTCAAAATAAAAGCAAGAACTGAATAGGTTATATGTACATGGACTAACTTTGGCCAGTCCTGACTTAATCAGTGCCTCAGTAAAATAAAAGCACAAATACAGCATAAAATTATAGTACGTTGTCAAATTTACACAATACCGGTGTTTTCCATGCAGCTGCATGAAATTGGAGAAAGTAGAAAATAAATGTAGGACGATTTGAATCACTCACCAGCGCTCCCTCCGGTCCGAACATCTGCAGGAAGTTGCCGATGAACTCGCGGGACTTCTCCTCCCACTTCTGAATGAGGTCAATGCTCTTCTCCTCCACCTTCTGCACAAACTCCTTACTCTTCTCCTCCACGTTCCGCACCTTCTGCTTCACCTTGTCCACGTGCTCCTGCAGGTGGTACTTCTTCTCCTGCGTGGTGGGAACCAAAGCAGCCGCTTAAATTTTCAAATTATGCAAGAAAGTAAAACAAACACGTTCACAAACGACTTACTGTGAGTTAACGCAGCACCTCTTATCCTTGATGCCATCTAGTTAGTTAAAAGGGGAACTCCACCGATTTTTCACATTTTCTACATAATTACATGGCTGAGATGTAAACAGAGTTGTTCAGTGTGGTTTGGTGTGAAATGCTTCTCTCTAGAGAAGCTTGCTGTATGAGAACTGTTCACAGTGGTGGTGATGGGAACCGGACGTCTGAAGGGTTCAAGGACTCTGAAAGGAGTTTCTGACATGACATTTGGGGCCTTATGACAATTCAGTGGCTGACAGCGATTACAGACAATATTGGCTGACATATATTTATTCAACATTTAGTTTAATTAAACAGTTTATTGATATATCTGTCTATTCTCAGTTTTCACACTTCTTGGACTCAAAGAAAGAGCGGAAACTCACTGTCTACAAAGTAAATATAATATAACATAATATAATACACTCACAGGCCACTTTATTAGGTGCTAGTAAAAGGTTGGCCCCACTTTTGCCTTCAGAACTGCCTTAATTCTTCATGGCAAACAAAGATTTTGGCTGGTTATTTGAGTTATTTGAGTCAGCAGTTTCTGAAATACTCAGACCAGCCCGTCTGGCACCAACAACCACGCCACGTTCAAAGTCCCTTAAATCCCCTTTCTTCCCCGTTCTGATGTTCGGTCTGCACTGAGTTGCGGCCGTGTGACTGGCTATATAAACATTGCAGTGCTACAAAGAACTCTTGCAGTTTCAGTTTCTATTAAATATCTAATTTTAGTTGGATTTCGTCATAGACAGTTTTTTTTTTTTTTTTTTACCATGGCTCGTTCTTATATGGATTGAACTGGTTCAAAGTCAAAGTTGAAAACACATTTTGGACTTTTATAACAAAAAAAATTTTGGGATGCAGCATCACCTCCCACTCTAAAACGCAGGGGCTATAAAATAGGGCTCCGTCTACACACTAACACTGTGTTTCGGAAGTGACGCGAAAACGTGGGACAACAATATTTGGATGAAATTTTAGTTACAAATTAAATGTTTAATTATTGTTTAAATGTGAAACTTTCAAGGGGCGGCACGGTGGCGTTGTGGGTAGCGCTGTCGCCTCACAGCAAGTAGGGCCTGGGTTCGATTCCCTGGCCAGGTGACCAGGGTCCTCTCTGTGTGGAGTTTGCATGTTCTCCCCTTGTCTGCGTGGGTTTCCTCCGGGTTCTCCGGTTTCCTCCCACAGTTCAAAGACATGCAGTCAGGCCGACTGGACGTGCTAAACTGCCCCTGGGTGTGAGTGACTGTCTGTGTCTGTCTGCCCTGCGATGGACTGGCGACCTGTCCAGGGTGTATCCTACCTTTCACCGAAGACTGCTGGGATAGGGTCCAGCACCCCCTGCGACCCTGACGGAGAAGCGGCTTAGAAAATGGATGGATGGATGTTCTTTTTAACTTTTTCTTTTACTGTGGGATAGGGATACTGAGGGGGTGGAGCTGGAGAAACTAAAAACTGGCTGTACAATGTGAGTCGGCTCCCAAATTTCACCTAAAAGAGGCCACTCGTTGGGGAACGGACACAACCCTAGCTATAATTCAGCTACTACAATATATTTAGGTATGCAACATTCTTTCTGACCATTTATTGACAGTATGTCAGGGGTAATGAGGTCAGAAGTTGTGGCGAGAGGACTGACTTGGGTGAACTCACGTTAATGAAGCTGACATTGAGCTCCTTGGCTGTGTAGCCACGCTGGAGGTTTCGCCTCACGTACACGTCGTAGTCCCTGACGATGCGTGTGATGATGTCAGAGGTTGAGATGCCCTCTGTCCGCTGGGTTGGAGCAAACATTCCTGTGAAGAGCCAAGAGAATTAAAACAGATGCTTTACTGCTTTTTCGACTGGGCTGAAGAACATTAATCCTACATGCTTGTTACCAAGAAAACAAGGATACAAGTGCATTAACCTCAATCAGAGATGTGCATTCCAACAAAGGGTTTCCTGCCATGCAGGCCTGGTATGTTATATATCATGTACAACAGTAACTGCTCCTCCACAGATGGAGCAGAGAGACAGACTCACCAGCCTCCTTGATGTGCTTATAAACATCATCACTCCCTGCAGATGAATATGGGATGTCATCATGGGCTACAAAGTCAATCTGGTGGTATCAAAAGAGAGAAAGAGTTATAAAGAGGAGTGTTTAGCATTACAGGTACTGAGAGCTGATTGGTGGGCGTTACTCCTACTGAGCGCTGGTTAGTTAGCATTACTGCTACTGAGAGCTGATTAGAGGGTTGATCAGCTCACTGGCTGAGTAAGGCGTTTCACTCTCCTTGATATCATCATGTACATAAGACACTATTAGAAAAGCGAAATATGACAGCAGTGTTGATGTATTTTACGCCGTGAAAAACTGGTGCATTTAACCCAGAGGTGGACGAAGTACATACAACAGGTACTTGAATTAAAGTAGAGACACCCAAGGTAAAATATCACTCCAGTAAAAGTAGAAGGTCCTTATTCTAGACCTCAACTTGAGTAAAAGTACTAAAGTATTTGCCTTCAAATGTACTTAAGTATAAAGTAAAAGTACTAAAAGAGTAATTCTGGCTCTGATGTCCTGTTATCATTTTTATAACCAGACTGGCTTCATGAACTCATTTCAGGTGAAAGTCCTCCAACGTCTCTCTTGGTAAACCAGTCTTTTAATAGAACGTCATTAATTAGTGACGCTGACGTCTATTAAAATGATCAGAAGCACAAAACACTGAAGGTAAACAGTTTCCATCAGGGAGAACCGAGTGGCTCTGAAATCACTTTTTACACACAAGCAAAGTTGCAATGTAGGAGGAAAAAGTCGGATATTAGACTCTGAAATGTGGTGGAGTGAAAGGAAAAAGCCGCCCAGTAATGGAGAAACTTCAGTACAGATACACCAAAAAATACTTAAGTACACCACTCACGCGGTGTTTAGTGAGGAACTCTGGTGTGAGGGTCCATGGAGCGTTGCGGACCACCTCGTCCACATAGCGGCAGTGTGTAACTGCATCGTAGCGCTCCTCCTCGTTCATCACTGTGAAGCCCTTCAGCTTGTGTGTCAGCTCGTCACTGCACACTGAGGAAAGACCAGGAGGAAAATAACACAGAGAGCCAACAATTTCTCAGAAAGCACTGTGAATTTAGATAAGGGCAGCATTTCACTATGACTCATCCATCTGCACTAAGATTTGGTTCAGTGTTCAGAAATTCATGGAATTCACTGCCATCTTCTAGAGAAAGCAACAAATAACAGTTTGCTGAACCAACACAGTAAATAATAAATGAAGTATAATTTAAACGCATGTTAATAATTCAGTATATAGCACTATGCAGGAGCCAGAGAGCACCATTCTTTTAAATTTCCAGCCAAAAAAGGGATTAAGTACAAGCTATTCATTTTTCAGGAGATATTTCTGAGATAACAGATAATCAACTCGCATAAGGAAGGAGAAAGTGAAAGGAAAATAAGTGAAAAAACACTAAAGTTCAGAAAATGATTAAAAGCTTCAGAGAAAATGGGCCTCCTAACAACCACCTGGAAGACCTGGTAGACCCCAGCACTGCCCCCATCAGATAAACAGCACTGAAAGCTTTGATCTCTGAGAGAGAGGAGAAAATCAAGCTGCTCCAGATCTGAAAACATCTACAGGTGTTTCACTGTGTCTTCCATCCTTCCACTGTGAGAAGACCACTCAGCACCGTGGGTCTGAAAGGACGTGTAGCTGATCACAAAGAACCTCACTGAGAAAAGGAGACGGACACATCAAACAAAGAAGCTGGACGATGGACTGACCGCCCCACGGAGTCCAGACCTCAACACCACTGAAAGTGTTTGATTACTTCAAAAAATGATCAACCAACTTCTGAGACTGAACTTTGGAGGTGTGTCTGAAGAGTCTTTGAGGAACTGAAAGCGAGTCTCATTAAAACAATAGAAGCTGTAATGAAGGTAAAGTGTGGACACACCAAACATGGAAAAATGATAGTATTTAGTTTCTGAGGCTTTTGTGTAATTTTCTGCTGGTTGGCTGTTTTGACTGGTAATAAAATAAATGACGGATGGTCTGACTTTTTCCATGTACTCTATGTTCAATACACTTAGATGAGAAAAGCTGCATACTATGGTTCTGACTGGTGTGCTGATTTCTAAAAATAGCAATAAAGCTAATTCCAGAGTCACATGGTAGGACACCGAAGTGGGCCGACACAGAGAATAATTCAGTGACACCTCAGTCAACCTCAATATTGTCTAACGTGTATTTTGCTCAGTTTTCCTGTCTCTTATGGCTGTATATCTGAATTAGACCCCATTTTTCAGACAGTCAGACATCAGAGTGTAAAACCTAAACGTACCGCCCACGATGAGGTGCGTGTTTGGGAAGAGCCCTTTGGCCTGCATGAGGGCGCGGGCGTGTCCTGAGTGGAACATGTCGAAGATGCCGTCAGCGTACACCCTCACCGGCCGGTCAGCTGAGAGGAGACAGTACAAATGAAAGAACAAAAAAATGTATTTTCAACAGTGTGTTTCCTTCATTCTTTATGTGTGAATTAAGTTTGTACAATCCCCCCATTTAGTCGATCAGCTGAGGCATGCCTGGAGTTCCTTAGGTGCTTCCTTAGGTCCAAACCCTTTTCTTATTTTTACCCCTACAGCTTGTTTTCTAGTGTCACTCTAACCCCTTGTTCCTGAGCTACAGGGCAGTGGTTGAGATCTTCCCTCTGAAATGGGACCCTCAAATAAAAGAGCATCACTTCATTATCAGCTACCAGCGCCGCTCTGTAGGCGACCCTGCCCGTCTGCAGGGACAGCAGAGGAGGGGAAAGTTCAGCTCCTCACTGCTGGGCTTTAGTTACATTAAGGGATCATACGCCTTCAAAGAGGGGGCAATTATTTATTATCACCCCCCCCATTGATATGAAGCTGAAGTCAGATGTTCTCCAGCTTCTTGTTCGGATTGCTCCACCTTAAATGGTGCGACAGTTATATTCTGGCGCTTCAGGTCTCAGAACTGCTGGACTATTTAAGGTGGAATGGGAAAGTTAGCTAGCTAGCTACCGAGACATTAGCATGCTATTAGTGATTTTTTATGCTTGTTATGAAGAAAAACGACACTGAAACGACATTAAACTAAGATAAAACAGTGTTTACTGTAATTTTTTAATTACAGTAATTTTGTAATTTAGAGAGCTAAGGGCTAAGTGGTAGGGGCGAGGGGTGAAAAGAGACTGGGCCTTAGTTTTGAATTGTTGCTATGTAAGTAGTGTTAAAGAAGCTGCTACTGTTTCTACTTCTTGGTCTGAAATGCTTCATTCTGGAGAAACTTAGAGAGCCAGAATTGTTCACAGTGGAGGTGATAGGAACCAGATGTCTGAATTCAGTTTTAATGCCTTTAAAAGCCACCTCTTAGAAAGGTATTAGACAAAATGACTATAAGAAAGTTGTTTGATGACTTTTTACAATATATAAAAAAAACAAAAAAGTATTTTTATTGTAGATATCATGACCCTTGGTTCCTATCACCACCACAGAAATCAGAGCTGGTTTCTCTCAAATGAACCATTTCACATTATCCCACTGTGAATGGCATTGTTTACATCTCAACCACTGAATTATGCAGAAAATTTCCCTTTAGAGCAGGAGTAACTGTAACTTACATGGTGTTCCTCTTTTAGCCTCGTCCATGCTGACTCGTTTATATGGCTTGTCTTCCAGTGAATCGAGCTGGTCTGCGTAGGGTGCTGGATCGCTTAAACCCTGTGGAGAGCGAAAAGAAGCCCAGGTTCGCAGCTGTTTTCTCCTACAGGCGTACAAACAGAGAGCTTTGCTGTTTTATCTCACTCACCAAAGTGTGGCGTTTCAGCTTGAGCACCCTCTCGCCTTCCTCTGCATCTCCGTTTGATCCCTCTCTCCTCCTCTTCCTGGAGATGGGTCGCCCTGAAGTGTGCGCCTCCATTCCCAAAACAGTAAGCCTCTGCTCCTGCTGGACAAAACCAAATCAATCAAGAAAACAAACAGGGTGGAAGGATATGGACAAAATATCCAAATGAAAGTCATATTGCTATGTTTTGTGACTGCGATTTCTACACAATATGGCCAAAAGTATGTGAACACCCCTGCTAATTGTTTCAGCCATGCTCACTCATAACAGGTTTATTAAATCAAGCTCATATTCATGCAATCTCCATAGACAAACAATGGCAGTAGAATGGGTTGTACCGAAGAGCTCAGTGACTTTAAATGTGGCACTATCAAAGAATGCAACCTTTGCCATGAAATTTCTGTCCTGCTAGATTTGCCCCAGTCAACTGTAAGTGCTATTATTTTGAAGTGGAAGCATCTAGAAGCAATGACAGCTTGGCCCCACAAACTCACAGGGGAGGGTTGCTGATTGTTGAAACACATAAAAGCGTAAGTGTTGCAGCACACACTACAGAGTTTCAAACTCCCCATGGAAGCAACATCAGCACAAAAACTGCGTCAGGAGCTTCATGAAATGGGTTTCCATGGCCGAGCATCTGCACACAAACCTAAGATGACTATGCACAAAGCCAAGCGTCAGCTGGAGTGGTGTAAAGTAAACAGTAAAGTTTGGTTGAGGAGGGATAATGGGCTGGGGCTGTTTTTTCCAGGGTTCAGTTTTTGAACTCCAGTGGCCTGATGAATTGGAATGCTGACTGAGAGCCAGGCCTTCTTGTCTAAAATCACTGCCTGACATCACAAATGCTCTTTTGACTGAAAAAAATCCCAAACATACACTCCAAAATCTTGTGGAAAGCCTTCCCTGAAGAGTGAAGGCTGTTATGGTCGCAAAAAGGGTCCATGTTTAACCATGTTAAAGCCCATGGTTAAGGAATGGGACGTCCAACAAGCCTATATACGTGAGATAATCAGGTGCCCTCATACTTTTGGCCATATAGTGCACATTGTAGAACTCTGGATGTATCGGATATACACCGCACTATTTTTGACCAAAATACACTCACTGGCCACTTTATTAGGTACACCTAGTAAAAGGTTGGACCCCCTTTTGCCTTCAGAACTGCCTTAATTCTTCGTGGCAGACTTTCAACAAGGTGTTGGAAATGTTCCTCAGAGATTTTGGTTGGTTATTTGAGTTCCTGTTGCCTTTCTATCATCTGGAACCAGTCTGCCCATTCTCCTCTGACCTTTCACATCAACAAGGCATTTTCGTCCACACAACTGACCGCTCACTGGATATTTCCGTTCTCTGTAAACCCCAGAGATGGTTGTGCGTGGAAATCAGTAGATCAGCAGTTTCTGAAATACTCAGACCAGCCCGTCTGGCACCAGCAACCGCGCCACGTTCAAAGTCCCTTAAATCCCCTTTCTTCCCCGTTCTGATGCTCGGTCTGCACTTCAGCAAGTCGTCTTGACCACCTCTACATGCCTAAACGCACTGAGTTGTGGCCGTGTGATTGGCTATTTGTGTTGACAAGCAACTGAACATATGTACCTAATAAAGTGGCCAGTGAGTGTATACCTATGTAGTTGTCTTTTTTTTCCATGATGCTCAAAAATTAATACCTTGCACTCATTGTCTGCTTTAATTGCAACTGGAAAACTAATGAAGGGAGGTCTCTGACTTCTGCCCAGTACTGCATATCATGTAGCTCTACCACAAACCACAAAGCAACTCTGACACCAATCCAGTGACACTATATCCACCCAAGACTGAGTTTCAGGACATTAGACACCGCATGACCCACTTGGCCACGATTCACACCACGATAAACGAACACAGCTACACTTTTTAAAAAGAGTGCCACAAAAGATTTTATGGCCAATACCTCAGGAAAACTACTTCTGGCTCCCTGAGGTGCCAGATACGCCCAGACCTCAAAGTGGAACGCATGCAAACAAGCACGGTTAGCTAACTATGCTGTGGGCTGCCGAAGTGGTTTTTAGGCTTTATTCGCTGATTAGTTCTACAACAGTCAAATAAAACCAATCTATCAAATTAAAAGATCACCAACACTGTCACTAAATAAGTGAACGCAGTCCAGCACTCAATACATGTCAAACCATCAATCAAACAACGACTGCTAATGTTAGCAGGTGCTGCTACGAGGGGGGCACTGGTCAGCGAGCTAAGCTAACAGCTCTTTTCACCTCAGAACAGGCTGGATTCTGCTGAAATTAAGTGACCCGGGTTTAGATGACAGTGAATCAGATTTGAGGGAGTGATGTTCCTGGTGTTGGAGGAACAGAAAGGCGAGGTTAAACCTTTTTATTTGGTGTTTGGTGGATGTGTAGCCTGCTAACGTTAGCGTTAGCGCTGGGAAATTTCACAACATACATCGTGATCATGATAAATTACGTCACAATACGATTCGATACGCTTTTCTGAACACACTGTGCAGATCATCATACTGACAAACTGCATATTTCACTATAACAAGAGCAAAACTAGTCGCTCTAAACTGGATTTAGTGCCAAATATTGAACAAAAATCATCGGGTTCACAGTTTTTGATAGTATTTTTTTTAATGTAGCTATCACTGCTGGTTCTTTTTTCTCTGTTCTAACTGATCAGATGTCAAAAAAATAAATTTCTGGACATATGGGGTGTATTGTGAACATTTTTTAAAAATATACCATATTATATATCGCTGCTGATGGAACAAAACCTCGCATCTCCAATTTTGTCGTTTTTCAGTTTTTGACATCATTTGAAAGAACTCGTCGTCCTATATACTGCGTGTAAATTTCATGATGAATGGCCCAAAATATATGACCCAAAATGACTTGGAAAGACGTCTGGTTCCATTGACTCACATTAATAGATACAAGGTTTTGCTCCAACAGCAGCTATATATATATATATATATATTATATATATATATATATATATAAATAACTCGTCGTCCTATATACTCCGTGTAAATTTCATGATGAATGGAACTAAATAAATGACCCAAAATGACTTGGTCTGTTTTTCCCTTCTGTAAAGTTCTCATTATGGAGATACGAGGTTTTGAGCCGACAACAGCAATATATTGGATATATTAGCATATACGATTTTTGCCACATCACCCACCTCTAGTTTGCATAAGTTGGAAGCCACAGAGTCAAACAGTACCCCACAACACAGTATACTACCATACTGCTATACTACAAAATATACGTATATTCATATTTTCCACTTTAGCGACTCAATTACTCCACGTAAAAATGCACAAATTTCATGGCTGTTGATTTATTAACATGCTTAATAACACAATATTACTCTGAATAAGAGCGAAGTCGTCGAGAACTTAAAACACAAGCTTCAGTTTTGTAATGGGTTAATTACCCAAGGACCTCAGAGGACCTAAAAACCTCATAATGCTTCTGCTGCCCTGGATACAATGAGTTATACATAGCAGATTTCATACTGAGACTCTCGCTGCATGAACCAAAAACCTGGCAGGCACTTCCCACATCGAGCGTAACAGGATTATATTTCAGCACGGAGTAGAGAGAGGAAACATTCACCTCCGCCGAGTCACTGAGGCGACAGGTTACTCACACACCTTCCTTTCTGGAATGATCTGAGTCTGACCAGGCACATTTTAACATTTTGATGCTTAAATACAACTAATTTAGCTAAACTAACATGGGTGCACATTATTTCTGGGCTCTATGAAGTCACTGCAGGGTAACTACACAGTTAATAACTCAAAAGGCTCAGAATTCAGTGACTACTATTAAACTAAAGTCAACATTTCTGCCTAATTCGGCTGTTAAGATCATTCAGAGCAGGTAGAGAAGCTTACTGATGTCTTTACTGCGGAACCAGCGGTCACAACGTCTACAACAGCCACTTTTGTTTAATAGTCAAAATGGCCAGTGAACCTACGTGTGTTTTACATCCAATGCTGATATTAATCAAATGGTAAATATGAAAAATAGACCTTCTTTGGGGTCGGTTTTGCCTTATAGCACCCTTTCTGCCTGAAATGACTATTAAAAAACACATTTTAGGCCAAAGGCTGTTCTCAAACCTGTCATAAAACAAGGTGTCGAGCATTGGACAAAATATTCATAACTGGTTTCACTGGTTAAAACTTTGGTTTTAGAGGCGTTAAACTATTAGGATGTCTGGTTCCTATCACCACCACTGTGAAGAATTCTGACTGGGTACGTTTCTCTAGAACAGGGCAAACCACTCTGAATGACTTCGTGCACAGCATTACGATTTACACACGCACACACACACACACACACACACCTTCTAAGCCGCTTCTTCCTCAGGGATGCTGGAGCCTGTCCCAGCTGTCATCAGGATACACCCTGGACAGGTCACAAGTCCATCGCAGGGCAGACAGACACAGACATACAGATTCACTCACACACCTAGGAGCAATTTAGCACATCCAGTTGGCCTGACTGCATGTCTTTGGACCATGGGGGGAAACCGGAGGAAACCCACGCAGACACGGGGAGAACATGCAAACTCCACACAGAGAGGACCGTGGTCACCCGGCCGGGGAATCGAACCCAGGCCCCCCTTGCTGTGAGGCGAGAGCGCTACCCACCACGCCACCCCGCATTATGATTTAATGATGCGAAATTTTTGAAAAGTAGGTGGAGTTCCCCTTTAATGGGTTATAAAGAAAGGACAACTAGGACTGTGTGCAGTAATCCTGCATTTTTAACCAAACGGTCCACACGCCGGTTCTTCAAGGGTTATTTACTATCGATAATGGTTCAATATAGAACTATGAACACTCAAAGAACTCTTTGCACGATAATAGGGTTCTTTGCAAGGTGAAATGGTTCTTTAGATGCTATAGAACCTTTCTGAAAAGGGTTCCTCTATGGCTACAAGCCAAAGAAGTCATTTTTGGTACTATATAGAACCCATTGAGCTAAGATTGTATTTTTATGGACCATCGCGATATCTGAAGACGAACAGATGTGTGTGTGTTCACAATAATATCATTTCTTTTGAATGAGAAAACCAGCCATGACGGGCATAAACAGATACGCTTCTGAATTATGCATAGAAAATGTATGGAAATCACACATTAATATGCAAATATGCACTTTAAAAAGACTAATTCCGTTGAACATGCATCGCCTGGGGTCTCTGTCTGATTGAAAAGGCCGTGCTAGTGCAGGAACACAGTTAAATGTGTCCTTGTCACCTGCACACTGTCTGAACGACTGTCCCTGGACGAGGCCTTCGCATAGCTACCAAAAGTGACCCCAGCAGCTGGTCAGACGTGCGGAGCGGGCAGGTCAGAAATAGCAGCTGGCTTTGTTAGTAAGTTATGGTCAGGGCTGGATGGGTGCTCTAACACCCAGCCAGCCAGCCTGTTCATTCATGTGCCAACCAGCAAACTTAACTAAAAGCCTCTCTAACTTACTGATCCAGACGAGGGGTCTATAAAGTCTCAGCTTAAAGGGGAACTCCACCAGTTTTTCAAAAGCCCCACATAATTAAACAGAGAGTCATTCTGAGCGGTTTGCTCTGTTCTAGAGAAACTTACCGAGCCAGAGCTGCTCATGGCGGCGGTGATAGGAACCAGACGACCACCTCTAAAAGCTCCCTACAAGAAATGGTTATGAATAAGTCGGCTGATACATGAGACACCGTTCTATGATAGTTTCGAGTTAAAGTTCTGGCCTAAATCATATTTTCCACTGTTACATATTCTATATAAAACTCAGAAGACTCGTGTGGGTTCTCTGGTCGGTTCTGGATAGTAAATATAATGTCTTTATTTGTGTTGTTGACATGGTGACCCCTGGTTCCCATCACCACCACTGTAAAGAAACCCGAGTCTGCGAGTTTTACTGGAAATCAGCCTTTCAGATCAAAAACCCAGAATGACTTTGTTTGCTGAATTTGTCAGAAATTTTGAAAGACTGGTGGAGCTGCCCTTTAACCCACTGCTCCATATGAGGGGTCTATAATGTCTCAGCTTAAGCCAGCTTGCTGAGCTCATTTAAGTCCTTATAGGCATGTAAGGCTGGGCTAGATAGACAGACTGTCTGTCTTACTGAACACACGGGCAACAAATAAATCGACATTAGAGTCAGAAATTATTCATTTTAAAGCTGACGTCACGCACAACAACATACACAAACCTGCGTAACTAACGTTACTAGTGTTAGCTATTAAATAAAACTGAAGTCAGCTTCTCTCTCGCCAGCTTCTTATTCGAATTGTCCGTTCCACCTTAAACGGCGCAGCTGTTCCATTCTGGCGACGTGTACACCGCTTTACACCGCCGCTGCCTGGGCGCTGCATTTAAGGTGGAACGTGAAATTCGAATTAAGCTGGCGAACAAGAAACTTCAGCCTGGAGGAGAACTGTCAGCTAACCGCGTTAAGACGAGATAACTTACAGAACTAACGCGACTATACCTGTTAGCTACTCACCCTCTCCGTGGTCAGTCTACAGCCAGGCTCAGTCTATAACCTGTTTAAAACGTTCGTCTGAATTGCGCTCACCGTACTTGTTGGAGCACAGCCTCACCGAGTCTGACCGACACCGTGGGCAAACGTCGAGGGCAGCTAGAGATTAGCGAAGAGTCGTCAGAGCACAATTGACCTCAAAGGTTTTATTTATTTATTTTGTAATACATTTTTATATTTGCAATTTGTTTAATATTTTATTATTATATTTTTATTGATATATTTCTATTATTATTATTATTAATTATTTTACACATTCTGCATCTTTCTATTTTACGTTTACGTTTTTCACGTAGCCGTCTAGTCAGATAACAACAAAGGATTTTTTTGTTTAGTATTTTATTGTTTTCTTGATTTTTATGTATGTATTAATATTTTTCGATTATTTTTCAGGGTTTTTTTCTAGTTTCTAAATTTTGTTTTGCACATTCTGTATCTGTTTTTTTAAATATCTTTTTCACATTTTTATTTTTTCACTTTTTGTTGCTTCTAGTGATGTATTTAGTTAGTTAGTTAGTTATTGTTTGGTTAAAATTGACCTCTTTAGCTTAGCCGTCAAAAGCGGCAGGACCCAAAAACCCACAAATAAAAGCCCTTTCTAGGGAACGACGCTGTAGGGCGCAAGGGGGCGAGCAGAAGCTGTCGTGTAGAAGGGAATTAACCGCACCCTGAATTACCTCTGTTAATGAAATGACCGAATAAAAGGGCAGAAAAGGAAACAGTAATTCAGAGTTTAACAAAATAAATAAATAAATTTTAAAAATCGGCAGCTCTGATAAGCGGAACTGCGAGAGAATGCACTTCAGAATTTGGACAGCGCCCACGCTCACTACTTTTCAAAATAAAAGTCACAATGCGAACGTCGTGCGTTTGTCCTTATGAAGACTCACGTTAATAAAAAAAATCTTTATTGTTATCTAAAACACGTTTAAATGAAAAATTTGATCAGAAACGTGACAACAGATACGATATATTGTTTATTGTTGATATTATTTCCTAAGGGCAAAGAAAGGAATGTATTCTGGCTTGTTGATGGACACCCAGAGGTCCGTGGGGGGTTTAAAAGGGGCTGCAGCGTGGCTCAGTAGGGTGGACCACGTGGAGCTCAGGCGGTGGAGATGGCGAGTAGATCTGAGGCGGTTTACAGCGGTTTACCTGCTGGTGGCTGACGATATGTAAGTAAATATGTGGCTCGTGTTAGTTTTAAGCTGCTTTTGGTTTTCTAGTCAAGTTAGTAGTTTAATGAGAAGCTGGTTATTCCAGTTTTCAGGTCGTGCCTTAATGTGTTGCCCATTCATTTTCATGTGGATGAATGTGGTGTCGAATAAGGCGCACAGTAACTCTTGTAACGGCCAAATGTGACGAAATATCTTGGTTATTTCTCTAACAGAGCTGTGGCAAGAACACTGTACACTTATAGGAAGAGATGGTTCTTTAGTCAAGGGGGTGATTGTGTGTAGAACAATGAGTTCTAACTATATAGTCTCCGGCTAAAGTGACTCTGCGTGGTGAAATGGTTCTTCAGGGTGTGTGTGGGGAACCTTTTCTGAAAATGGTTCTGTAGTGTGCCAAAAATGAAAACCCTTCTGTTGATGGTAAATGTTTTGCATGGAACCTCTTTGGAAATGACCTGTATAGAACTGGAAAGGGTTCTATTGCTGTAAGCTTGACTTTAACAAAACAGCCCTTTTGGTGGTGCTATATAGAACAACCTTCAAAAAAGGTTCTATATAGAACCAGGTTTTCATCACTCTGAACAATCTCACCATGCAAAGAACCAGGTAGGGTGTTTTAAGTAGGTAAATGGGTCTGTTCCCTTTTAACTAACCATATTTATGAGTGGAACATCTGAATATGCTCCACAGCTTGTCTGTATAATGGGTGAAGTGGATTAATGTGCTTTGTCTCTGCTGCAGGTCGCCACGTGAGGCCGGTGTGGTGAATGGCCTGCTGGGGCCATTTTAGTCTCGATGCTGGGCACATGGCCTGTTAACTGACACCGTGAGGACAGCGGATGTGCTTGAACACGCCGTGTTCACACCAGTTCCAGGTTTGATCAGATTACTATAACTAATCACAACCATCGTCTGACTAAATACATTCAGATTAGATTGTCTGAGGTGTTTTTGCATCAGCAATCGATGGAAAACCTTCATTTACATGCTCACTAGTAATCTGATCCAGTCAGAGTGAGAGGAGCAGCAGTGATTTTGTGTTTTTAATTGCTTTAAAATGACGTCAGACTCAGGAAAACGTCCTTCACGTGTCCTTATTAAAGAAGCTGGACGTCCGTCCCACCGGCGTCTTTTAAAGATCAGAGCATGAACTTCGTCTCCTCAGCAGACCAGTTTCTGCTCCGCCGTGTTGAACGGTATAAACTCTCACTGTGACACGACGCTCATGCAGAACGGAGTTAAAATTTCCGATAGGGAATGTAATCGGATACAGACGTTTACATTTCTGTTTAACGGATTATTTACAGAAATGCCCACGTTCAATCGGCATGGCCTCAGTCAGGCTAGACAATTCCGGCTGAGGGTATTTACATGTGTTCTATTCCGATTGAGCTCTCAGTTGGATTAAGTTTTAGGCTACATGATTTGTGCAAAAGGTGAGCCTGTATGAAGCCAACAATTTGGTGCAGCTCAGACTTTTAAAGGACCTCAGTGTTCTCTAGAGTTGAGTGAGAACTGTAAACGTTCCACGTGGTCGCGCCCGGGCTTGCCTTATTTATTCTGTTCATTTTTCATCGTGATCAACGTGGCGTAATCTAAGGCACAGACAACCTTTTCATGGCGTGGTCTGAGTCAGGAGGTCTTGCTGATTCCTGCTGGGACAAGAACATTTGGCTATCCTGTAAATGAATGCACCAGATAAAAAAACTATGTGCTCATGATTTCTTTCTCTTGTTGCAGGTGGATATAAACGGCTTGGATAACATGCTGGAAGTCCATGGAACGACGCGTCATGTAATGGAAGTGCAGAAACCTCAGTGCACAGGAGGAAGTCATGGTTTTGTTTCCATTCAGTGTGCATGGCTTTAAAAAGCACAGCACACTTTGTATCGCCTGTTTCTTGTTTATCAGTAGCTTCATTAATCATAGAGCAACACTAAGCTTTCTTTAAAGGTGTCCAAACCTGTGACCTTCAAAGATCCTACGAAGATGGGCACCCTGTGTGCCGGCCAGCGCAGTCATACTACTTCAGTTAAGAGCTCTGTGACTTGCTCAGTGTCAAAGTTTGCTTGTCTTGATTTGAATAAAATCTTGGAAAATCTTTCAAACTCTCATGTCTGCTTGTCTTCATGCACCGTTCTTACTGTGTGGAATGTAGTTTAAAGCCTAGTAATGACTCAAAACAGCTGACTTGCTTGGGTGGAATCTGTACCTTGGCATTAGAAGAAAAGAGCCCATTTCTTTTAAGTGGGCTGGTGAAATGTTTTTTAGCATGAATTGCCAAGTTGAATCCTGGACTATGATCCAGAACTTATGGATTATTTATATATATATATATATATATATATATATATATATATATATATATATATATAGAGCAGTGGAATTCAGAGTTAATCTGCCCTGGAAGAGTCTCAAATATTTGTTAATTATTTTGGTGGGACTTTTATGTGGTCATGACTTAATATTTACCTTCCCTCTACAAGCTAATATTGTGTAACGCAGCAATAATTTCAAACAAGTTGTCTTATTTTTGGTGTGTTTTTTTTTTTTTTTTTTTTTAAACGGTGTAGGTTATTCGATCAATTTCTCTAAACATTTGGATTGGGACGCATCCTTGAGGTCGCTGCTGTTCCGGCCCTCGTCTGTGGGGGGCGCCAGTTTAAAATCTGCACTCAACTTTGAGTTCGTTGTGAATTGTACTAACCGTGTATTTTGGAGCACAGCCTTGTATTCAGTGAAGCGACGGATCATCAGAACACGATAACCTCAAAGGTTTATTTATATATTATATATATATATATATATATATAATGCATTTATTTAGTATTTTCATATTTTTCCTCACCATTTATTTGCTAAGAGCGCCACGGCACGACCCAAAACCACAAATAAAAGTCCCTTCTCACTTCCCCTAGCTGCGCGGATTGGGACGCGCCCTTGAGGTCGCTGCAATTCCAAGCCTCGTCCTGTAGGAGGCGCCGGTTCGCCCACCTTTCCACTCGCTTTCACATCAATTAAAGCAATACAAAAAGCTTCTGGAAGAGGAGCCGACAGACCGACAGACGAGCACTTCCTTGGAAACGGTTGTTTTTCCAACACGATTTTCCCGTTTTTTCCACCTTTTATCGCCGGCCGGAATCAAACAGGAGGCATTTATGGAGCCAGAGGAGCGTTTTTGGATCTAACTTTCGACTTTTGACTGGAAATACTTTGTGTTTTGCGCGTCGGAGGTTCCCAAGGAGAGAAAAGAAGAGGGGGGGTGCTTAATAAAAGCAGCCGAAGAGTGGTGCGGTTAAAGCGGAGCAGTTCGAAGCCCGTTCCCGGAGAGGGGAAGGGGGAGCCCGGGTCTGGATGAGCGCCGAGCCGCCTTCCCCGAGCTCTCAGCCATGGGGGAAACCAAAGTTATCTACCACCTCGACGAGCAGGAAACTCCGTACCTGGTCAAGCTGGCCGTGCCTGCGGAGAGGGTCACTCTCTCGGACCTCAGAAACGCGCTCAAGAAGCCAAACCACAAATTCTTCTTCAAGTCTATGGACGACGACTTCGGGCGAGTTTTTTTTTTTAGTTTATTTCTTTCGTTTGGGCACTTCATCCCTTCCTTTCTTTCTCTTTGGCACTGTTGTGATTATCTCTAATAGTTTTTGCAACCCGTGTTTCTCTCCTGCGATCCGTGCTTCTTTGCGAGGCTCGTTATTTTTTCGAATTTTCCGTTCCACCTTAAATGGTGCAGCAGTTCCATTCTGGCGCCTCGCCAGAATGGAACAGCTGCACCATTTAAGGTGGAACGGAAAATTCGAAGAAGAGGCCAACTTCAGAGTGAATGAGGGAGAAGTTCAGCCGGGGTGAATGGAGGGTGGGCTTCTTTTTTGCCCCTCGGCATCCATTTTAAGACTGGCCTGCCCTCTAATATGGCTTTAGGGAGGTGGGCTGCAGACTAACAGGCTGTGTGAAAGTGTGTGTGTGTTGGGTTTGGAGGTGACCCAGGTCCAAATACACACTCACACACACTCAGCTAAAACTTTGTGTATTTAGCTGCTTGATGTGTGTGTGTGTGTGTGTGTGTGTGTGTGTGTGTGAGAGAGAACTTGCATGAATGGCTTCCATAAGAAACACAGATCAGGCCAGCTTTCTCATTAAAGGGGAACTCCACCGTTTTTCAAAATTTCTGAATAATCAAGTCTTCGAGTTGTGAACGTTCAGAGTGGGTTTGGTGTGAAATGGTTGATTGTAGAGACTCAGATGTCTTTACAGTGGTGGTGATGGGAACCAGACGTCCTGATGTCTACAACACAAATATAGCCGTTTTATTTACCGTCCAAGACCACCAGTGAACCCACAGGAGCCTTCTGAGCGTTTATAGTTTTGCAAAAACAGTCACGAATCTGAAAATGATACGTTTTCTTTGGGCCTATTCTGCCTGGGAACACCCTTCATGTATCCCGCAGTCATGAATATGTTCAAATATATCGATTAAAATACATTTTAGGCCACGAATCTGTGATAAAACAGCGTCTCAGGCATCAGGCAGTGGATTCATAACCACTGTAGTAATGTAGGGACTTTCAGTGAGGGAGCTTTTAAAGATGGACGTCTGGTTCCTATCACCACCACTGTGGACTATTCTGGCTTGATTCGTTCCTCTAGAACAGAGCGTTTCACACCAAAACCGCTCTGAACGACTCTGTTTACACCTTAACTCTCTAATAGCCCAGACATTTTGGAAAGTTGGTGGAGTTTCCCGTTAAAGGCTGTCGATCTTGGGGTCTGATTGTGGTTATAAAAGAAAGTTCCGGTGGAATATGTGATGTCGGTGCTCGGTGATGGCCAGAGAAGTGATTTCGTTTATTTAGATTGAGCTCTGAAGTTGTGGGGCAGTTAGTAGCGAGGAACGACTCGCGGTTCGTTTGCGTTGGTTCCCTGTGTTACGTTGAATTTCTCGGAAAGTTTTTTCGAAATGTCTGCCAGGCAGTCGTGGGCTGGAGGTTAGGGAACCGGCCCTGTGACCGGAAGGTCGCCGGATCAATCCCCACCACTGACAGTCCATGACTGAGATGTCCTTGAGCAAGACACCTAACCCCCAACTGCTCCCAGGTGCCGTGGATAGGGCTGCCCAACCTAGTGTGTGTGTGTGTGTGTGTGTGTGTATTCACTAGTGTATATGTGGTGTTTCACTTCACGGATGGGTTAAATGCGGAGGTGGAATTTCCCCCGATTGTGGGATTTAAAAAGAAAAAGTATCACTTAAGACATTCAGAGTAGAACTATCAACAGTGGTGGTGATGGGAACCAGACGTCCGCCTCTGAAAGCCGCCTCATGCTGTTCCTATGATAGTTTTGAGTTAAAGTTTTGGCTCCAAACATATTTTTTAAAATGATGGAGGGATACATGCAGGGTGTTCTAAGGCAAAATAGTCCCCAAGAAAACTGTTTTCTCATCATCAACACTCCATATAAAGCTCAGAAGACTCGTGTGGGTTCTCTGGTGGTTCTGGATAGTAAATAAAAGGTCTATATCTGTGTTGTAGTCATGGCGACGTCTGGTTCCCATCACCACCACTGTAAAGACGTCTGAACCACTTCACACCAAACCCACTCTGAGTCTCTCTGTTTACATCTCAACCACTGAACTATGCAGAAATTTGGGAAAATCAGTGGAATTCCCCTTCAGATTCCCAGCAGGCTTGTTGTTCTTGTTGTAAATGTCCTCTTTGTGCAGGGCTCTTGTTTCATTCCTGTGTGTTGCGTTAACGCCGGAGAGGAATGCCGAGCTGGAACAACTGCAGCGGGCCGCTGTGGAATGCTGGGATACGCCGCCGTCTGTCAGTTTTACGGCCCGCGCTCCCCTCTGAAATACGGCCGAGTTTGATCCTCCCTCTCCCCGGAGCTCCTCCAACAAAATGCTTATTTAAAAACTTAAACATGCTTCATCTCTCACCAGACGGAGATCCGAGCAGGAGGGGTCGGCAGTTCAGCTTCGCCTCGTTATGCCTTCCAGCTCGCAGACGTGCTGAAGACGTGCTTTTGTGTAATTAGTTAGTTCCCCTGATCAGAGTCAGTTTGAGGTGTCCTTTCTCGTTTGTCTGGGTCCCATCTCCTCACTCCTGGTTGATGTTTTAAAGGACAATCCAACCGGTCTTTCAAATTTTGCTCAGTACTAGAGACACTTACCGAGTCTGGACCGTTCACAGTGGTGGTGATGGGAACCAGACGTCCACCTCCGAAAGCTCCTTCACAGAGAGTTCCTACGTGAAGCGGTTATGAATTCACTGTAATATCTGACCCGCTGTTCTATGATAGTTTTGCTTTTGGGCTGAAATGTATTTTTAGACTACATGCAGGGCGGCACAGGAGAGCGTAGTTCATACACAAAGGCAGCTCAAAGGATTTAATAGCGGCAGCGTATAAACAGCATAAAGAGCATGTTGAGGACATAAAAGTGCTTAAGTGCGGTTAAAGTAATTAAGTAACTAAATATATACAAGACACACACACACACACACACACACACACGTCTCTCACTGTTGTTGGAAGAAAACCTTGTATCTCAAACAGTCACTTTACAGGAGAAGGAAAAAACATACTTTACTTTTAATGTAAGTCAATGGAACCGGACGTCTTTCTGAGTCGTTTTGGGCCGTTTCTTTTGGTCCATTCATCATGAAATTTACACACAATGTAAAGAACAACAGGCATTTTCAAATTATGTCAAAAACTGGGGAAAAAAATTCCACTCAGTTATGCAGAAATTCCGAGAAATCAGTGGGATTCCCCTTTAATTATACGAATGGCAAATCCATGCACTTTAAAATAAACCGGAAGTCGACATTACTCATGTAACGGATCATAAACTGTATGTCTAAAGCTTCGTAGACAGCTGCTCATCCAGTGTTTCTTCTGAGATGAAAGGTGTTCTGCAGTACCAGCCTCTGCTCTTCTGGGAAGGCTTTAAACTTGAACATTGCGGCGAGGATTTGATGGCACATTAGTGAGGTCAGGTACTGCTGTTGGACGGTAAGTTGTGGGTCAGTCTAAAGCTATTGGATGAAGCTCCTTCACTCCAGAGAGCGCTTTTCCGCTGCTCCACAGTCCGACGCTGGGGCGGGGGGCTTTATACCCCTCTAACCGATTTGGCTTTGGGCCTGGTGACTTTAGGCTCATGATTGAAGTGACTTACCGGCCTCTGATGCCTTCTGACTTTGGGGAAATATCGCAGTACAGCAATGCGCTGTAACACAAGATAGCCGAAGCCGTCTAAGGCTTGCACGAGATCCTCACTTGTGCAGCTGCACATGTTAAAGGTTGACGCTGAGAAAAAGTTGACGGCATACAGGAGTTTGTCCCGCTCTGTAGTTACATATTACGCGGCCTACTGGGTGTTTTAGTCAGCGATTACTTGGCGTACTAGATTCAATGGCCCATGAGTGCTGGTACAGGGTAGGTTCTACATACACACGAGGGTCATTCTACAGAGTGGGGGGGCTGCCTTTACTGTCCTGTGTGAGCTGGAGGTTACAGTCTGGGCCCAATGTGAGCTTTTTCGGTTTGGATTAGTGTCCGAGCTTATAGAGAAGTGCTGAGCAAAGTAGTTGCCGGCACAACATTTCCACATGTTTACCTGCTTAAACGGGAATTCCATCAGTTTTCCAAGTGTCTGCGTAAGTAAGCGAATGGGTGAAATGTAAACAAAGTCGTTTATAGTGGTTCACTTGCAGAGAAACCTACCGACTCCGATCTCTTTGCAGTAGTGGTTTATGGGAACCAGGGGTCACCATGTCTACAGTGCATATATAGCCAGTTTATTTACCATCCAAGACCACCAGCGAACCTTCTGAGTATGATATGGAACGTAAGATGATAGTAACACGGCAGCGCGTTTCTGCCTTTTGATAACAATATATATCCATTTGGTGAGTCATAATAATGAGTTTCTCCATCATTGACACAGCATGTCATAATTATGACCTTTAATGCTGTATCTCATAATTATGACTCGCCGTCTCATAATGATGAGACCCTGGCTAATAATTAGGGCTTAATTTCTCATAGTTAGGATTTGAGTGATGTAGAATCTGGAATAATCCGGAAGTTTATGTAAGTTTCTCATCGTTTTTTGACTCTGTATCATAATTGACTTGCTGTTTCATAATCATGACTGTCTCATAATTACATCTCAGTGTCTTTGCATTATGAGAGTTGTCTTATGACATAGTAAGTCGTAGATATGAAATTTTAGGTCATGAGAATTGTTCTTATGATTGTGAGACATTGAGATAGTAAGTCATTATGAGAACTTTCAAAACGTCCACATTATTCCATAATTCCATATCCTATGATATTCAAGTCATAATTAAGTTAAGAGGCATTAAGGCTTTTAGAGGCCTTAATGCTTCGGACGTCTGGTTCCTATCACCACCACTGTTTCTCTAGGACAAAGTGTTTCGCACAAACCACTCTGAACGACTTTGTTTACATCTAAACCATTTCTTGCGTCGCCATTAAGACGTTTTTTTAAAAAAAACGTTCCCATTAAATTGAGGAGCCGCCCTGCTGTGATCCGGCTCGACCGCTGCGGCACAGCAGGACGTGGAGAGTTTTTGAGGGAATGTTTTCACCCCCCCTGTGGTGTCCCGTATATCACAGTCCCATCAAATCGATTCTCTTTTAGTTTTTTTTTTTCTAGCTCTGTGTGTGTGTGTGTGTGTGTGTGTGTGTGTGTGTGTGTGTGTGTGTGTGTGTGTGCGCGTGCTTATTTTTCTGATGGTCCTCCACATTCATTCCTTTCCTCCTGATGACAGTGGCTCATTTGCATATTCTAATGTGTGCACAGAGACGCCTCCCACGGGATTAAAAGCCGAGCCAAGCTGCGGTTTTGATTGATGTTCGGCGAGTTTGGGCGGATCAGACGCGCTCGTGCTGTTGTGTTCGTTAGTTGGTGTATGAATCGATTCCAGTTCTTTGGGAAACCCAGACATGCATCATGAAATTTCTGATTTCATCACAAAGAATCATTTGGTATAATTTTGGTCAAATTCAGAATATTTTTTTTGTGTGTGTGATATATTTTTTTTTTTTCATTGTAGATTTTTAATTTTATATTTGTTATTTATAATTATTTATGTATTACTTTAATTATAGATTAGTTTTATTTTTGTGTTTTTCATTTAGTCAAATAGATATTTTCCCCCTATTTTTAGCCCTAATTTTATCATGATCAATTCCTACCTGCTCAGTTCTATTTTACCTAAATATAATGTCAGACTGTCTCCTTAGGCTGTGTCATTTAACTCTATTCCTCGTGTATTTCTTCTGCAGGGTGGTCAAGGAGGAGATCACGGACGATAACGCCAAACTGCCCTGCTATAACGGACGAGTGGTGTGCTGGGTAAGCGCACACACACGGTCACGCATCACCTCCAGCTCAGCCCAATTCACAGATCCGTTTTGCATAACGAAGGGGGGAAATTAACGATAACGAACCCCACCCCCATCCTGAGGCCGGTGAGGTTTCCACCTGGGAGAAATGAAGCCTCAGCGTGCTCCTTGAATATGGACGAGTTCAGATGGTCCCAGATTTCCCCCCTCTCTGTAACGATTCCCAAGAAGCGAGAGCATCTGTGCACGGGATATTTTATGCCAATGTAATTGTTGCGAAAGGTTTTTTATTTTATTATTTTTTTAATCCAGCTTTTAATGTGCGACGCCTGTCAAAACAAGCTTTTCAAAATGTTTTTAATACAGGGCCACCCATATATTGTGAGGTCAGCGCTCATCAGCAGGTGTTTAAACCACCTTTGAACCAAAAGGAGTTCAATATGAGCTTTTAATAGTCGTTTTAAAATGAAAAATTACAAAGTATTATAATTTTTTTTCTTATTACTGAGGAAGACGCTTTGATGCACATGAACAACAAGCTGAATGTTGAAGAAGAGGAGTTGGCACACAGCTGTTTTGTGTTAACAGAATATGTGCTAAAGTCAACTGATCGTGCCAGTTTTATATTGATTGATTTTGTGATGTCACAAAAACCTGTACATCTGGCTATTTAGCCTGAAGCCATTTCACGCCACCCGTTCACACTGATAATAAGGAGGGTTTTAGCCTGAATCCGAGCCCCAAACTCTTCTCAGAGCCACAGGACGCCAAACTGGCATCGGCTAGCTCTCGTAAAGCTCGGCATAAGCGGCTGAGCCGAGGGGCCAGTCAGAACTTGTTGGTCCACTGCCGTTTCCTCAGTTCTCGCGTCTCACAGCAACACCGCCGAGGTCGAACAGCATGGTCAGGTGGCCGTGCCGCTTGACCTTAGCTCTAGAAGCTACCGTTAGCTAAGCTGAGGGGCCCTAAAGAGCTTCACACGCCACCAGACGGGGTCATTCCAGCCCACCGAAGCCTCGTAGATGTCAGCGTCACTAATTAATGACGTTCTATTAAAAGACTGGTTTACCAAGAGAGACGCTGGAGGACTTTCACCTGAAATGAGTTCATGAAGCCAGTCTGGTTATAAAAATGATAACAGGACATCAGAGCCAGAATTCCTCTTTTAGTACTTTTACTTTATACTTAAGTACATTTGAAGGGAAATACCTTAGTACTTTTACTCAAGTGGAGGTCTAAAGGGAGGAACTTCTACTTTTACTGGAGTGATATTTTACCTTGGGGGTCTCGACTTTAACTCGAGTACATGATTGTGTACTTCGTCCAGCTCTGCTAAACCACCAGCAGTTACGCCTCACTGACGATGCACTGGAGGATAAAGACTCCAATCTGAGCGAGTGAAGTCGAGAAACTGGAGTGGCAGACGGAATCTTTTGGATGATTAAAGTCACAGTGGGAGCTTATTTTTGTGTCTGTTCTGCCTCTTCGATCTGTTCGGTCTGTCAGATTGAAAACAAGCGAGTACAGAATGTGGTCCGTGTCAAAGCTCTGGCGAATTTCGTTTTGTGTTTTTATTTTTTGCCGATGTGTTTAACTCAATAAATAAATAGAAATAAAATAAATAGAAAACATTCATTGAAAATGCCATGTTTGAGCGTGTTCCCTGTAGACCAGGTGTTAACTTTTCACTTGGAAAACTAAAAAAAACAACAGAACCTGTAATTTGCCTGGCAAATTATTGTAATTGATTGAATGAGATTCTAATATATAAGCAGTAGAATCACCGCCTGAACGATGCATTTTACCCGTGTGGTGTTTTTCTGTTTTCCTTTGCTTCTGTGTGAAGCTAGTGTCAGCAGACGGGTCGCACTCGGACGGATGCTCGGTGGCCGAGAGCCAGTCGGAGCGGCCGCCCTCGGGAGAGAGATCGCAGGGCATCGGTGACTCCAGACCGCCCTCATTCCAGTCAGTATTACCTACCGAAGTGCTTTTAGTGCCGTCTTCTGGTCTGTGATTTTGATGTTTCACTGCTCGTATTAACCCTTGTGTGGTGTTCAGGTCTGTGGGACCCGTTTTCAGTGTTTACCAAAAGTAAAAATGATGCGGTTTATTATTATTTCAGCCTCAGATTCTTGCTCTTTGCTCACATTCTGTGACGAACATATACAATAACCCATTTTCAGTGTCTTCACTCCGTTCACCCCCCACACATTTATATTACACATGTGATGTTGGGCTGAACCCGCGGGGAGTGAGAGCTGTTAGTGTGTGTGTGTAAGAGATGTGAACAACATAGACAGGCTGCTGACTGGCTACAGCTGCTAAAGGAGAACCTTACGATGCACACTTGTGATATTTTAAACATCTGGTATTTGTACATAAATTGTCTGTATTAATAATAATAACGTTACATTTATATAGCGCCTTTCATAAACCCAAGGTCGCTGTATTGATTTTAAAAACCAATAATGCGGACGATCCACCAGACCGCTGAGTAACTAACGCATCAACACCGCACAAGGGTTAAAAGAAGTGTGTAAAACCAAGCCTGAATGTAGCCGATCAGCTAAAACGTCTTTGGTGTGTAAAGTTTGCTTAAGTTGGCTTCTTTAGCTTTGCACCAGGAATGCCAGGCTATGTAGCTACGCAGTGGAAGCTTATTGCTTGTGGTTAGCATTGTGCTAACTGCATAAATAAATCACATGCTTTTCTCGGGGCAAGCGGAGTTGGGAAGTAATCTCTGATAAACTTTCTAATGTGGTTTCCGGTACTGAACGACACACTGTCAGTGTAAAATAACAGCTGCTCCTGTTTTTAGCTGTGCTTACATACTTTTATCCACGTTTACAGATAAGTGTGTCATACAGTGTCAGAAACCACAGTCGAGTGTGTTAGAGACCCTGAACACCTCCACTTGGTTTGCAGCAAATGTTTTATAATATAGGCGTGCAGTTATAGTGCCACGGTTTCCTCAGTTAGTAGTAAGAAAAAGAAAATAATCTTTTTAATAGCGTCTTTCCTTTAATTCATCAGTCCAAAAGCTGCAGGCAGCCGGCATGGTGTGGACGACGAGACGGAAACGGACTCGGTGGTGTCCCACCGGAGAGAGAGAGACAGGCCCCGAAAGAAACACTCGCACGATCATCCAGGTGCGTCCCCTCCTCGCCTTTCTCGATTTGTCTCCTTCTGCCTCTTATTGTAGTATGTAAATAAGACGGTTGCCCTCAGTCCAAACGGTCCGTATATGGAAACCAAACAGCCTCTTTTGAATGAAATGTTCTACCGATGTCATGAAAACCAGTGCATTTACATATTATACCTTTTACGCCTGTAGATAATATTCTGATGACGTCACAGTCGCACTGCCACCAATGTGGTAGCGTCAAGTTCATTCAGCATGAGATAACAAAGCCACAACCGATCCAGCAAAGGCAGAATAACAAGTTTTGAAACACTTTTTAGATGTATAAAGCACGTTAACCAGAGTGTCTGAGTGTACTGACTTGATTTCATTTGACAAACAAAAGCTATGATGAGATATATATAAATAAATACGTGGATCCAGTCCAGTTTACGTGGATCCAGTCCAGTCTAGCTAATCTTCTCGTAGCGTTTTCTGAAGACGTCTGCATGTCTTTAAATCTTTTTAGAGGTCATTCTGGTCTGTTGTGCTTGGTTTTCCACCTGCAGTAATGGTGAGCAGACGAGCCCTATCAGAGCACAGTCAGAGTCACAACTTGCCTGCCGAAACGGAGACCTGGTGGTCTTACTGATGTAATCGAATGCTATGAATTAAGCCTACTGAAATGTAGCTCCGCCCACCCACGCTGACGTCGTGAGGAGTCGAGACCGACGAGACAGAGTACCAGGCCTGGTGTACGCATCCGTCTTAAAGGCACGGTTATAAAACGGCGTGCTTGGATTGGCTGCTCTGTCGTGCCCCATGTAAAGTCCTTCGTGAGGGGGCGGAGCTAAACCACTGTAGGCCCAATAGGTGGATAGATGTAGTGTTGGTTTTCATGACATTGCAGGGTATGTGTAAATGCAGTGTTTTTCAGAAAATCACGACAACGTTGAGTTCAAACGGGGCTAAAATGCATGAATGTACTTACAGACTGGAAGTGAAACTTTTTCAACTGTTGTTTTTTTTTTTTTTTTTTTTTTTTAATTTTTTAACACATTACTTATTTGTTTTGGCACAGCAGGGTAAGCGCTAACAGTTTGCTGGGAAATATCTTCTCCTCCGAGTGCACTCAGTGTTGAGTGTGCACTGTCAGTAGCCATAGGAACCTTATAAGGAATTTGTAGGGACAGTATAAGGGGGAGATTCCTCTCGCATTTATTACGTTTGTCCAAGTTAAGATAAAGTAGTCCAAGCGTCGTGAAATTTGGCGAGAGGAATGTGTGCGGTCTCATGTCCTGCTGTAAGCTCATGGTGGGTAACAGCAGGGAAATTCAGGGGGGAATTCTCATGGCTGGCTGTGTAAAAGCCTCTGAGGGACAGTGGAAGATGTCTGGAGCACATTAACTCACACTAGTGTGTATAACATGCATGTAGTGTTCATATTTCTGTGTGATATCTACATCAGGTAACCCTTGGTAGATGTATATTTGTAAATTTGACAGAATAAATTGGCTGTTGTCCATAATTTTAAAAAGCTTTTGTTGCTGCCTTCTGTAGGTGGGAGGATGAATGGCTACTCACGGGTGGGCAGAGGGATGGACTTGGGTGGCTACGACAGTCGCTCTTCTCTCATGAGCAGTGAGCTGGAGTCCAGCAGCTGCTTCGACTCTGACGACGACGGATCCACCAGCCGGTGCGTCTCTCAGCTTGCTGGAGCTTTATGTTCTGCCTTCAGGCCTCTAGAGCGCGACTGAAGGCCGGATTCTAACGTGATGGGAGAACAGTCTGGAGTAATGTGAATGATGAGTAGAGTTATCTAGAACGGTGTGATTGGGAGAGAGGAGAGAGCTGTCTGGAACCATGTGAATGGGTGAGGGGTCGGGGGGGCGGTCCTCAAACAGTGTGAATGAGGAGAGCGTTCTAGAACAGCAAATAGAGGAGAACAGTGTAGACCAATGTGGTAGAGGGGAGAATATTCTAGAACGGTATGAATAGGAAGAGCCTTCTACAATGGTGTGAATGGAAAGTTCACTGTAGAGTTCGTTGTAGAGCCGTGTGAATAAGGAAGACTGTATTCTAAAAGAGTGAAAGTGGGGATAGAACTCTACAGCACTGAATGGGGAAGAACATGTTAGAGCGGTGTTAATAAAGGTTCTATAACAGTGTGAATTGTGGGAAGAAAGGTTCTATAACCGTGTGAATTGGGGGAAGGAAGGTTCTATAACGGTGTGAATTGGGGAAGAAAGGTTCTATAACAGTGTGAATTGGGGGATGAAAGGTTCTATAACGGTGTGAATTGGGGGAAGAAAGGTTCTATAACGGTGTGAATTGGGGGAAGAAAGGTTCTATATGGGTGTGAATTGGGGGAAGAAAGGTTCTATAACCGTGAATTGGGGGAAGAAAGGTTCTATAACGGTGTGAATTGGGGGAAGAAAGGTTCTATAACCGTGAATTGGGGGAAGAAAGGTTCTATAACGGTGTGAATTGGGGGAAGAAAGGTTCTATAACAGTGTTAATCAGGAGAAGAGGTTCTAGATAGCTTCCAGTCCTGGATGTTGTAACTGGATGTTAATTAACTGAACTACCATAACTACTTGGCAGCCTAGAGTCTCGCCTATCAGCGATTACAGAATCCAGACCTTTAGTCTGGTTTCCAGTCCTGGATTTTCCTGGAGTCTCCCGGACGTCCCACTTAGGAACAGCACGCAAACGAGCGTTTGCGTTTGTTGGGCTGCTGTGCTCTGGATTTCAAAGAGCGACACCAAGACTCGAGTTACTCAACGCAGTTTAAAAGCCCGGCTCAGCACACAGACATTTTCTCAGGCTTCCGTTAACGGTTTAGCTTCCTCATATCTCCCAGAAGAACAGCAGGGATGCTCTAGTGGAGGAGCTGCTTTGTGTACTAGCCTTAACCATAAACTCCTGCTTGATCTTCAACTGAGCATTCGCCATGGTGTCCATCAACACCGTACTGAAAAACGGACCAATTCCAAGCACGCATTGTGTGCTCAACTTGGCCACTTTCGTTATACTACACATTGTGTAGAAATCGGAGTTACTGCAGTTGGTGTTTGGTCTGCAGTCGTGACTGAATGTTCTTTTAGCTGAGCCGAGTGAACAGACTGGAAGTCGAGGAGTTGAGGTGCCAGAAGTGATGAGTCAGAGAACTCGATACAGCTTTTACTCAAACTGGCAGGACTTCAGAGAAAGTAATAGGCCACAATAGGCTAGCACTGCAAATTATTATAGTATTGGCATTTGCATGGATGCAATAATTAAACGAGCCAAATGGCATTTAGTTGTGTGCTTTAGTATCTTGGAGCATCTTACAATTAGGATCATCTGAACTGCTAGAAGGAGTGTTTCGCGTGGTGCTCAGTCTACCATTTGAGAATCGTCTTTCTGTGAAGATGCTTTCGGGACGTCCAGCCCTGTTTGATGAGTCCGGGTGTTCATGTGCGCCAACAGTTTTGATTTAGAATAATTTTGGCAAGCGCAGTCGAAATGAAGTGTGGTACACTGTGTGTGGCGCCATAACGCAAATAAAGAGCCCGTGTCTTTTTAACGTTTTATTTATGTCCCCTGAGGAACATTTAAGGGCATTGGTCACAAACAGTCATTCATTTGTACTTGGCCGTTTTCTAACATTGCTTTTATGCAGAGTTAATCCGACTTTGCCTTTAAGAGGTGTATGTGTAAAGAGCTCTGCTCCGATTGGCTTCCCTGCATTGTGAATCATGAAGTAATCCAGGCTGAAACACTGCTTAGAACCTCGGTGTGTGAACATTTGTACGAAGATACTATGCCACTGCTGTCTGATCCACCACGTCAGTGTTACTGCAGGGCTGAGAATGGGCGGGGGATCAAATAGTACCTGCTCTGTGAGGGTCCAAGGGGGTCCTGACCACTGAAGAACAGGGTAACACTGTTCACTGAAGAACAGTCTGTAACTGTAGACCTACAAAGTGCTCCTATATGGTCAGTGGAGCTGATAAAGTGGACAAGGAGGTGGTCAGAATGTTACGTATATGGATATTATAGGAGCCCGTATCCTGCATTTGTTTTTTCCTTTGAGGATTAATGAGATGTTGGTGTGTTTGTGTCCAAAACTATCATAAATCATTTTTACATGGCCATTTTCTAACTTTTCTTTGTGCCTTAGAACTAAGCGCTCAGTGTCTTTAAGACTGGTGTATGTAAATGAGCTCTGTTCTGATTGGCTTGCCTGTTCTATGAATCAAAAAAGTGATCCGGACTGAAACGGTACATAGAACCTCAGCATGAATGAGTGGAGCTGAACTGCTTTAGGCCGACTAGGTGGATCAGATATAAATGTGTTTGTTTTTTATGACATCACAAAAACAGTGAACTGAGAACGGGCTGTGTTTGCAGCGTAGCTGGCGTATATGCAGCGTATGGAATGAGGAGTGAATCGTATGTTTATTTTAATATGTATCAAGCGTGGTTTATGTTAAGATATGAAAACTGGTTCTCTAACCCAGAAACCGTGTGGATGAAGAGGGTTTTCTGGGCTGAGCCGTTTAGTCGGGCTTGTGTGGTCTGCTTTGAGGTTTCTGCTCCTCTGATGAGTCCAAGGCCTCTACTGAGAGCAGCTGTTGTGTTTGGTGTCGAGTCGTACGCAGATGGTCCTCTCCCTCAACTGAGAGGCTGCCTAGCAAAGCGCAGTCAAAGCCTGATTGATGGACCAAAAGTGTTTGGCCAGGCAGGGCGGTCCCCGAACCAAATCTGAGCGTTTAAAGCCGTGTGTCGGAATATAACGGGCTCATATAATGGAAAACCATCATTTTTCTTTTTTTTCCAAATTAAGATTTTGTGTACTACATACACACATGTAATGTTTCAAATCGTACCGTTCTCTCCCCACTTCATACGGGACTAATAAATAACGGAACCCTATAGCATGGTGCTACCTGCACGCCTAAATCATCACAAACTGGCCTTCTAGAACCTTTCACCCATTCACACTGTTCTAGAACCTTTCTTTCTTCGTTCACATTGTTCTAGTACCGTTCTTAACTCATTCATTGTTCTAGAACCTTTCTTTCCTCATTCACACTGTTCTAGAACCTTTCTTTCCTCATGCACACTTGTGTAGAACCTTTCTTTCTTCATTCACATTGTTCTAGTAACTTTTCTTAACTCATTGTTCTAGAACCTTTCTTTCCTCATGCACACTTTTGTAGAACCTTTCTTCATTCACATTGTTCTAGTACCGTTCTTAACTCATTCATTGTTCTAGAACCTTTCTTTCCTCATTCACACTTTTCTAGAACCTTTCTTCATTCACACTGTTCTAGTACCTTTCTTTCCTCATTCACACTGTTCTAGAACCTTTCTTTCCTCATTCACACTGTTCTAGAACCTCTCTTTCCTCATTCCTCATTCACACTGTTCTAGTACCTTTCTTCCCTCATTCACACTGTTCTAGTACCTTTCTTCCCTCATTCACACTGTTCTAGTTCCTTTCTTTCCTCATTCACACTGTTCTAGAACCTTTCTTTCCTCATTCACACTGTTCTAGAACCTTTCTTTCCTCATTCCTCATTCACACTGTTCTAGTTCCTTTCTTTCCTCATTCACACTGTTCTAGAACCTTTCTTTCCTCATTCACACTGTTCTAGAACCTTTCTTTCCTCATTCACACTTTTGTAGAACCTTTCTTCATTCACACTGTTCTAGTACCTTTCTTTCCTCATTCACACTGTTCTAGAACCTTTCTTTCCTCATTCACACTTTTGTAGAACCTTTCTTCATTCACACTGTTCTAGTACCTTTCTTTCCTCATTCACACTGTTCTAGAACATCTCTTTCCTCATTCCTCATTCACACTGTTCTAGTTCCTTTCTTTCCTCATTCACACTGTTCTAGAACCTTTCTTTCCTCATTCACACTGTTCTAGAACCTTTCTTTCCTCATTCACACTTTTGTAGAACCTTTCTTCATTCACACTGTTCTAGTACCTTTCTTTCCTCATTCACACTGTTCTAGAACATCTCTTTCCTCATTCCTCATTCACACTGTTCTAGTTCCTTTCTTTCCTCATTCACACTGTTCTAGTACCTTTCTTTCCTCATTCACACTTTTGTAGAACCTTTCTTCATTCACACTGTTCTAGTACCTTTCTTTCCTCATTCACACTGTTCTAGAACATCTCTTTCCTCATTCCTCATTCACACTGTTCTAGTTCCTTTCTTTCCTCATTCACACTGTTCTAGAACCTTTCTTTCCTCATTCACACTTTTGTAGAACCTTTCTTCATTCACACTGTTCTAGTACCTTTCTTTCCTCATTCACACTGTTCTAGAACCTTTCTTTCCTCATTCACACTTTTGTAGAACCTTTCTTCATTCACACTGTTCTAGTACCTTTCTTTCCTCATTCACACTGTTCTAGAACATCTCTTTCCTCATTCCTCATTCACACTGTTCTAGTTCCTTTCTTTCCTCATTCACACTGTTCTAGAACCTTTCTTTCCTCATTCACACTTTTGTAGAACCTTTCTTCATTCACACTGTTCTAGTACCTTTCTTTCCTCATTCACACTGTTCTAGAACCTTTCTTTCCTCATTCACACTGTTCTAGAACCTCTCTTTCCTCATTCCTCATTCACACTGTTCTAGTACCTTTCTTCCCTCATTCACACTGTTCTAGTACCTTTCTTCCCTCATTCACACTGTTCTAGAACCTTTCTTTCCTCATTCACACTGTTCTAGAACCTTTCTTTCCTCATTCACACTGTTCTAGAACCTTTCTTTCCTCATTCACACTTTTGTAGAACCTTTCTTCATTCACACTGTTCTAGTACCTTTCTTTCCTCATTCACACTGTTCTAGAACCTTTCTTTCCTCATTCACACTTTTGTAGAACCTTTCTTCATTCACACTGTTCTAGTACCTTTCTTTCCTCATTCACACTGTTCTAGAACATCTCTTTCCTCATTCCTCATTCACACTGTTCTAGTTCCTTTCTTTCCTCATTCACACTGTTCTAGAACCTTTCTTTCCTCATTCACACTGTTCTAGAACCTTTCTTTCCTCATTCACACTTTTGTAGAACCTTTCTTCATTCACACTGTTCTAGTACCTTTCTTTCCTCATTCACACTGTTCTAGAACATCTCTTTCCTCATTCCTCATTCACACTGTTCTAGTTCCTTTCTTTCCTCATTCACACTGTTCTAGTACCTTTCTTTCCTCATTCACACTTTTGTAGAACCTTTCTTCATTCACACTGTTCTAGTACCTTTCTTTCCTCATTCACACTGTTCTAGAACATCTCTTTCCTCATTCCTCATTCACACTGTTCTAGTTCCTTTCTTTCCTCATTCACACTGTTCTAGAACCTTTCTTTCCTCATTCACACTTTTGTAGAACCTTTCTTCATTCACACTGTTCTAGTACCTTTCTTTCCTCATTCACACTGTTCTAGAACATCTCTTTCCTCATTCCTCATTCACACTGTTCTAGTTCCTTTCTTTCCTCATTCACACTGTTCTAGAACCTTTCTTTCCTCATTCACACTTTTGTAGAACCTTTCTTCATTCACACTGTTCTAGTACCTTTCTTTCCTCATTCACACTGTTCTAGAACCTTTCTTTCCTCATTCACACTTTTGTAGAACCTTTCTTCATTCACACTGTTCTAGTACCTTTCTTTCCTCATTCACACTGTTCTAGAACATCTCTTTCCTCATTCCTCATTCACACTGTTCTAGTTCCTTTCTTTCCTCATTCACACTGTTCTAGAACCTTTCTTTCCTCATTCACACTGTTCTAGAACCTTTCTTTCCTCATTCACACTTTTGTAGAACCTTTCTTCATTCACACTGTTCTAGTACCTTTCTTTCCTCATTCACACTGTTCTAGAACATCTCTTTCCTCATTCCTCATTCACACTGTTCTAGTTCCTTTCTTTCCTCATTCACACTGTTCTAGAACCTTTCTTTCCTCATTCACACTTTTGTAGAACCTTTCTTCATTCACACTGTTCTAGTACCTTTCTTTCCTCATTCACACTGTTCTAGAACCTTTCTTTCCTCATTCACACTTTTGTAGAACCTTTCTTCATTCACACTGTTCTAGTTCCTTTCTTTCCTCATTCACACTGTTCTAGAACATCTCTTTCCTCATTCCTCATTCACACTGTTCTAGTTCCTTTCTTTCCTCATTCACACTGTTCTAGAACCTTTCTTTCCTCATTCACACTTTTGTAGAACCTTTCTTCATTCACACTGTTCTAGTACCTTTCTTTCCTCATTCACACTGTTCTAGAACCTTTCTTTCCTCATTCACACTTTTGTAGAACCTTTCTTCATTCACACTGTTCTAGTACCTTTCTTTCCTCATTCACACTGTTCTAGAACATCTCTTTCCTCATTCCTCATTCACACTGTTCTAGTTCCTTTCTTTCCTCATTCACACTGTTCTAGAACCTTTCTTTCCTCATTCACACTGTTCTAGAACCTTTCTTTCCTCATTCACACTTTTGTAGAACCTTTCTTCATTCACACTGTTCTAGTACCTTTCTTTCCTCATTCACACTGTTCTAGAACATCTCTTTCCTCATTCCTCATTCACACTGTTCTAGTTCCTTTCTTTCCTCATTCACACTGTTCTAGTACCTTTCTTTCCTCATTCACACTTTTGTAGAACCTTTCTTCATTCACACTGTTCTAGTACCTTTCTTTCCTCATTCACACTGTTCTAGAACATCTCTTTCCTCATTCCTCATTCACACTGTTCTAGTTCCTTTCTTTCCTCATTCACACTGTTCTAGAACCTTTCTTTCCTCATTCACACTTTTGTAGAACCTTTCTTCATTCACACTGTTCTAGTACCTTTCTTTCCTCATTCACACTGTTCTAGAACATCTCTTTCCTCATTCCTCATTCACACTGTTCTAGTTCCTTTCTTTCCTCATTCACACTGTTCTAGTACCTTTCTTTCCTCATTCACACTGTTCTAGTACCTTTCTTTCCTCATTCACACTGTTCTAGAACCTCTCTTTCCTCATTCCTCATTCACACTGTTCTAGAACCTCTCTTTCCTCATTCCTCATTCACACTGTTCTAGTTCCTTTCTTTCCTCATTCACACTGTTCTAGAACCTTTCTTTCCTCATTCACACTGTTCTAGAACCTTTCTTTCCTCATTCCTCATTCACACTGTTTTAGAACCTTTCTTTCCTCATTCCTCATTCACACTGTTTTAGAACCTTTCTTTCCTCATTCCTCATTCACACTGTTTTAGAACCTTTCTTTCCTCATTCCTCATTCACACTGTTTTAGAACCTTTCTTTCCTCATTCCTCATTCACACTGTTTTAGAACCTTTCTTTCCTCATTCCTCATTCACACTGTTTTAGAACCTTTCTTTCCTCATTCACACTGTTCTAGTACCTTTCTTTCCTCATTCACACTGTTCTAGAACTTTTCTTCCCCTCATTGACACGGTCTTTAAGTGTTCTTCTATTCACATTCTAGAATGTTCACCCCATTCCCTCAGACTGTAAAGGAATCTTAAACGGACCCGTTTTTCCGACACGGTGTGAAATCTAAAATTCAGGCTTCAGGATGTCGGCTCCTGTTTTAGCTCTGCAGTTTGTGATGGTTATTAAAACCCTGAACATGTTTAAAGATCTCAGTAAATTATAAACATTTGGGGCAGTGGCAAAAATATAATATATAAGAAAATTCAGAATGATTGTGTAGATTATGCAATTCCCTAGGTGTGTTAGATGGTTGCCATGGTGTTCCCGGTGGTTGCTAGGGGATTGCTAGTTGGTTTCTGGGCTACGCTGGCTAGTTACTGGGTTGTTGCTAAGCTTTTGCTATAGTATAGGTGGTCGCTATGCTGTTTTAGACGGTTGTTATGTAGTTGCTGGATTAAGCGGTCAACGACAATGATGATGATGTTATGTGGTTGACATGGCATTCCAGGTGGTTGCTAAGGCATTAGTAGCAAGGGTGGGAATCTCTAGGCACCTTTCGATTCGATTACGATTCAGAGGCTGCATCGCGATTGTAAAGCGATTATCGATGCAGCTTTTGTTTCTATACAGGATTTCTATTTTCGCACTGTGCGAGGACTCGGCGGTTTTCAGGCAAAGTGTCTGTAATGATCCATAACGCATTTACATCCCAAATCCTTTTATTAATAAATCAATGGAAGTGATGTGGCGAGGGAACTGGAAGACGCTCATTCACTGCTCTTGTTTGGGGCACATGAGACGCTGCTGCCGCTCATCTGTGACCAAATGCGCTGTTACAGTGAAATAAGATCCTGTGATAATGGATGTCCACACAGCACGTGTTACAGCCGTCCTGCTCATTTAGTGATTTTATAGCTTTGGTTTTGGGCTGGTTGTATGGGGGTGGGGGTGGGGGCGGGGGGTCAGTCTCATCTTTGAGACCGGACGCTGAATCTCGGCTCCGAAGTGTGCAACGTGGCGTGAAACCCCTATACTAGGACGTTTACACAACCACGATGATCAATTGGACTCAATGCTGTGGCTCCCAAAGTGGTTTGATTTTTATTGAAATATTTTATTGATTTTTGACTTTTGTGAATCGATTCAGAATCGTCCACGTCCGCATCGCAATGCATCTTTGAATCGATTCTCTAAGTGTTAGGCGGTTGCTGCGTGGTTTATTTGCTTTTACAGGTGGTGGGTAGGTTGTTGCTGGACAGTTGATGGGTTGTTACAGTGGTGTTCCAGGTGGTTGCTAGGGAAATGCTGTGTTATGCATTTCACAATCACTAATTGTAAAAAAAAATTTATAATATTTAAATTATACTTAGTTATTTTGTGATGCACAGTGCATAGCAAATCTCAATAGACTAATCAACATGATAAGTGGAACAGATTTTTTTACCCAGTGTGCATCACTGCATCTTATTTAATAGGACCAGTTAAGCACAGCACTTGAGATGCATCTTTTGTTTAATGATGCGTGCAGTCGATCGTTGTTCTTTATCCATATCTGTGATGTGCCTAGAGAAGGGTGTCCTGACGTTTATTGAGGTTTCACCATCGCTGTCTGATACTCATGGCAGTCTTTGACAGTCAGGGTGAGACGGTAGCGAGCAGTGATGTGTTCTGTGTCGTGCAGCTTCAGCAGTGTGACGGAACAGAGCGGTTCCTCGCGCCTGATGAGACGACATCGCCGGCGGCGACGGAAACCCAAAGCTCATCACATGGAGAGGGTGAGGCAGTGGAGGAAAATGCTCAAGTGTAGAAATGTAATGCAGTCAGACGTGCGCAAGCTTATGTGTTCGCTCTGCTTTCTCTCTAGTCTTCATCTTTCAGCAGCATCACAGACTCCACAATGTCCCTGAATATAATCACTGTCACTTTAAACATGGGTGAGTTTTCCCTTTGTATGTACTGGAATATCTGTGCAGTCTTTAATCGTTTTTAATAAACGGTAAAGTAAGATCTCACAAGCTAACTGTAGGGTAGGCAGATCCCCGGTTTTGCTTTATATTATTATTATTATTACTGTGTAATTACATAAATACATTTCAGTTCAATTAACATTGGGTATATACACCGATCAGGCATAACATCATGACCACCGCCTTGTTTCTACCCTCATTGTCTCCACTTACTGTATAGCTGCACTTTGTAGTTCTACAGTTACAGACTGTAGTCCATCTGTTTCTCTGATACTCTGTTACCCTGTTCTTCAGTGGTCAGGACCCCCAGGGACCCTTGGATCATTCTCAGCATTGCAGTAACACTCACAGTGTTTAAAAACTCCAGCAGCACTGCTGTGTCTGATCCACTCAGACCAGCACAACAACACACCGCAACCACATCAGTGTTACTGCAGTGCTGAGAATGATACACCACCCAAACAGTACCTGCTCTGTGAGGGTCCATGGGGGTCCTGACCACTGAAGAACAGGGTAACAGAGTATCAGAGAAACAGATGGACTACAGTCTGTAACTGTAGAACTACAGAGTGGAACTATACGGTCAGTGGAGCTGATAAAGTGGACAGTGAGCGGAGAAACGAGGAGGTGGTCATGATGTTACGCCTGATCTGTGTTTGTGTGTCTGCGTCTTCACTTCTGACTTGTTTTCTTGTTTTAATGTGCAAAAATGTAAAGTTAAAGCTTTTTCTTTCCACAGAAGACTAAACACACACAACAACAACCTCATCAAATTAAAATCGTAGTAAATTATTTGCTCTTCTGCTTACAAACACACATGCGGTCCGGACTGAAAGTTAGGAATCTGCTTTTTCTAATAAACGGATGAACTCCATTCCTACCTGTAGTGCGTCTGCCCCTCACTTCATCTCGTTCTCTCCCTCATTTTACTGTAGAGAAGTATAACTTCCTGGGCATCAGTATCGTGGGGCAGAGCAACGAACGAGGCGACGGGGGAATCTACATCGGCTCCATCATGAAGGGCGGCGCCGTGGCGGCCGATGGTCGAATCGAACCTGGAGACATGCTGCTGCAGGTGAGGGCGGGGCTTGGGCTTTTTGAGCACAGATCTAGGAAGATGGTCAAAGTGATATTCTTGACTGTATTAGATATTCTTACTTTACATCTTCCCATATATATATATTATCTTAGTTAACCTTGAGGGGGAATTCCACCAGTATTTCAAAATTGCTGCGTAGTTTAATCGTTGAGATGAAAACCGTTATTCAGAGTTGTTTGGTGTGCAGTGGTAACACAGAGACAGGGTGAGAGCAACCGGTGTCACAATGTCTACTATAGCTGTTTTAGTCTATTTGAGTTTTTGTACACAATGTTGCAAATAGTCAAAATAGTGGTAGAGTTCTCTCTGGTGCGCTGTTTTACATTTACGGCAGTTGGCAGACGTCCTTATCCAGAGCGACTTACAGTTGGATCATTTTACACAGGTAGGCAAAGGTAGTGTTGGGAGTCTTGCCCAAGGACTCCTATTGGTATAGTGTAGGGAGTTTACCCAGCTTTGGGATTGAACCCCAGTTTGCAGTGTAGAAGGCAGAGGTGTTACCCACTACACTAACCAACCACACTGTGTTGCTTTAGAAAGCCCTGTCTGTAACTTTCCACCATGCTTGTATTTTTAAAAAGATGCATTTTAGTATCGGTGTGGCATTGAAGTTATGTTAGCTTGGCAGTAACATAACATTGCGGTTCCATTGTTGGAAGTTAACATTGTCACAGTGCTGGTATTTGAATTAACGATCATTCTTGGAACAGGCGACCCACACAAACGGCCTTGAAAGCTTCCATAGAAAAGCTGGCTCAGTTGGCCCAGTTTGACGGGTTTAGATACCTATTGGCCTGTTCAGTCTCCATGTTATGGTGTGAATTGTTGGATATCAAAGCTCCTTTTGAAAGGACTTCTGAGCGTGCTGCTCACTGCTGTTCTCTTCGTTCTGCTTTGTTTGGTCTTCTCAGAGACACAGTGGCCACCTCACTTGTAGAGCACTTGTAGGCCACCCAGCCTCAGTGACACATTTTACTTTCACTTGCACTAAAAATATATAAAGCATTTTGCCTAATCAGTGAGCTTGATGTGTTTTATTTTTGAATATATATCAAAAATATGTCATTATTAAAATTTAATTAGGTGAAATGTCTATCATTGAAAACATTTTTGTGTTTAAAAAAATGAAAACTGATGGTGGACCCCCTAGCAGTACCACCATCGCCCACTGGGGGGGCCGCATCCTACATGTGTTACTGTATGGACGGTCTACAGTAGCGCGATTCTTAAGTCAGTAAATGCGATGTGATTACAAGAATCTTCACTGTAGTGCTGATCTTCCTTTTGCAGGTAAATGATATTAACTTTGAGAACATGTGCAATGACGATGCAGTCCGAGTGCTGAGGGACATCGTGCACAAGCCCGGGTGAGTCACACTCGGCGTTATTTCAGAGGGTAATCGCATGCTGTATAGATGCTCATCCCGTTTTTATTTTGTCTTTCCTATTGGATGCTGAAATGTGTGTGTGTGTGTGTGTGTGTGTGTGTGTGTGTGTGTGTGTGTGTGTGTGTGTGTGTGTGTGTGTGCGCGCGTTTTTGCAGACCTGTCTCTCTGACGGTTGCCAAGTGCTGGGATCCGAACCCCAACAGCTGTTTCGCTCTGCCCAGGAGTGAGTGTGCACTTTAATTACAAGACGACTTACGTTGGCTGATATGAATGTTCATTATGTGAAGATTCCGAAGGATTTCGGGAGAACGTAGCCTGGGCCGAAGTGTGCAAGACATTCAAGTGACACGTTATTTAATCTTTTATTTATTAGTTTTACGGCGAATAATGTGACGAGTCCTTTAATTCAAAGCCTGTGAAGTTAGTAATCATGCAAAGGGATCTTGGAGTGTTCATGGTTCTTTATAGAACCTTTTTCTTTACTGAAGAACCCTTAAAGAGCCTTCCTTTTTTTAAAGAGCGTAGATTGGGACATTCTGAAAATTCCTTCTCTTTCAGGTGAACCCATCCGACCGATCGACCCTGCAGCCTGGGTGTCCCACACCGCAGCAATGACGGGCATCTATCCCCCGTACGGCATGAGCCCCTCCATGAGCACAGTGACCTCCACCAGCTCCTCCATCTCCAGCTCCATCCCTGAGACTGAACGTAAGGGGCAGAGATTATTTACTGTCGAGACTGAGACTCAGTGTGGAAGATGCTTAAGGAGGTTTTGTCAAGGAGTCAGCATTAGAGGCTGGGATTTTGGCTTTTTCTTACCCGTTTAAAACTAGGCTGACGTATTTTAGATCTGTAGCTGCTTTGGTTCACTTTTGGTGTCGCATTTTGAAACTTTTTCATTTTCATGTTTTCTACTTAAATTCCTGACTTCCCTTCTTTTTTTGCATGACTGGTAGATTTAAGTGAGGCTCATGGGTTCAGAACGTTTCTGGCTTCACTTTCTTGCATGGGGAAAAACTTCCATGAGCTCCCCGAGCAAATTTTCCAGTTTTGCTTTGAACTTTTCATTTCCGTTGTCAAATGAACTACTTCTCGTTTTTCCTACTCAGGTTTTGACGACTACCACCTGTCTGTACACAGCGACATGGCGACAGTAGCCAAGGCAATGGCTTGTCCTGACTCGGGGCTGGAGGTTCGAGACAGGATGTGGCTGAAAATCACCATAGCCAACGCCTTCATTGGTAAAACCAGTCCACTGCCGTTTACTCTGGGGGTGATTTTTAAATGTTCGAAAGATTGGAATCTTTATTTTAATCAGTAATGATTTCACTGTAGATGGAAAATCATAAACGAAACATGCGAAGGATGTTTTATTCAGCAGTTTTTAGATGATCAGTATAGTTTAATGATATATTTAGAGATTTATCGATTTGTAGAGATGTCTTATGAGCTTGAATCACCACTTTTCAATGAATGATTATTTTATGAAAATATAATTCTGCATATTAATTTTATTACAACTTGCTTGTGTTATGGGGTCACCTAGAGCTTTATCATTCTGAACACACCTGATGTTTTCATATAAAATTCTTCTAGAATAATGTTATGCTATAAATGTGGATTCATCACTTTTCGAGGGGCGTGCTTCATGTGGACAAAGGATTTTGCGGATTTGCCTTTATTTTTAATGAATGGTTTGAATTGGTTTATCTGTTTTGTCCACTCAGGGTCAGATGTGGTGGACTGGCTCTTCCACCATATGGAGGGCTTTGCAGATCGGCGGGAAGCACGTAAATATGCCAGCAACCTCCTGAAGGCCGGCTTCATCCGCCACACTGTCAACAAAATCACCTTCTCCGAGCAGTGCTACTACGTGTTCGGAGACCTCTCTGGCAGTGAGTCCCTCACTTGCTTTTGTAGTTTTGGAGTGGTGGAGCTGTGTAGTAATGAAAGCTCATACCCACCAATTAGCAAGATGCTGACTGGAAGATCTAATCATCACTTGAAGCAAACTTGCCTCCAACCATGTTGAGTTGTTCAGAAATCTCTAAGGAGATGAGATAAGAGTCCTTTATTAGTCCCAATTCTCAAATAGACCAGCTTTAATGTTTCTCATTTGTTTTTCCTAGAAAGTCTGGAGATTTCTGTTCTGATGACGTGTGAACACACACACAAACAAATATTAAAAGAAGCCCCTCCTGCTGTCCTGTGTTTCAGACATGGCCCACCTCTCCCTGCATGACCAGGATGGCTCCAGCGGGGCTTCTGATCAGGACACTCTCGCTCCTCTGCTCCAACCGGCCGAGGCTCCGTGGCCCAGCTTCCCCTACCAGTACCCTGCTCCTCACTCACTGCAGGATGGACCACAGGCGTATTCAGAGGCAGGAGGAGGCAGTCCTGGCAGCCAGCACAGCGAAGGTAGGACGTCCTGTTTATTTGTGCTTTGACGCTCTCAGGCGATTGGGGCAGTCGTGGGCTGGAGGTTGGGGAACCAGCCTTGTGACCAGAAGGTCACCGGTTTGATCCCCTGAGCCAACAGGACATGAATGAAGTGTCCTTGAGCAAGACACCTAACCCCCAACTGCTCCCTGGGCGCTGCGGATAGGGCTGCCCACCGCTCCGGGCAAGTGTGCTCACTGCCCCCTAGTGTGTGTGTGTTCACTAGTGTGTATGTGGTGTTTCACTGCATGGATGGGTTAAATGCAGAGGTGGAATTTCCCCGGTTGTGGGACTAATAAGTCACTTGACTTGACTCAGGTGATCATCATCCTGTGTAAGTTTAGTCTCGTCTTAAGCTAAAAGGGCAAATATAATATGAGCTGTATTAAAACAGTAGAATACGATAGCCAGTGTTATCTTGACTAACATCACAGCTGCAAGTACAGTACCTGAAGGTAGTAATGCGGTTCTGCAAAATAAATAAAAGCGAGGAAATCTTACATCAGATATGCTTTAATATGGGCAGTTTTTACATCCAAAAAGTGACATCCTTTTGGATCATGTATATTATGATAAAGTTGGTTTTATATTGGACTTGGATATATTGGATATACATTGGATGCTGAAATGATCAAACCTACTTTTTCTCTCTCTCCTGAAAGACGGAACAAACAGCCAGATGTAGTTAAAAACGTTTGTCATTAAACTTCCCTGAACCTGTTTAAGAGGCAGCTTATCAACAGTTTAGTCATTAAGGCACCATCTGAACATTACATAACACATTTCCCATGTACTCAGCTCAATCGTGTCAAGTCATTCAGAGTAAAGTAAGCGCCTTCACTTAACTTGGATTTGTAGTAGGCTTATGGGAAGCCACTGTTTATTGACGTGAAATAGAAAATGTGTTTTTGGTTATTTCAAAAAAGGTTTTCATCGGGAATACAAATTTATTTCATTGCTCATAAAAATATCCGAGATGTCCAATACAAAACCAGCCTAACTGTGCTGTCACAGATAAAGCCATAAAGTTGCCTTCTCAGGTTGAGCTCTGTGCTTCGGTGCTGGCCTGAGTGTCCTGAATGTCGTCCTGTTCCAGCCAGTTTGTGACGCATTTCACAGCCCGTTCTGTTTGTTTCTGGCTAATGCCAGTTTAAATTGTTCTGCTGTTATGGTATAAACATCCTCGGTTAGCTGGAAAGCAGATGTTTCTTAGCAATCAGTGCTCAGAACAATGATCATGATTTCTTCATGGAAAATAATGTAGATTGTATTAACTGCTGTATAGCTGGAAAGGTTTAGGACATTCATATTCTCCACAAGAGGGAGCTCTTAGCACTCAGAGCTCTTTGGTGCATCATTGTGAAAGAAAAGAAGCTATTATGAATGCATATATGGGGAACGAAGCAGTGTATTACCTAAAAGAGCTGTGTATGTGATCAAGTTACTTCTAGAAGTAGAGAACATATTCCAAATTTCCCCAACTTTGATATATTAAACACACTTTGTCTACATACTTTGAGCCGTGTAGTGTATGTTGGTAGTGGTACATGTGAAAAGTGCTGTTGTTACATAACTCATTCTTTCAAGATGACTTCCAGAAGGTCAAAGTGATGGTGGTGGTTAGTAAGCCTTTACCATTATGGGTGCACAATACTGGCAGCCAGTACATCATTTAATGATGGAAATACGAAGTAAGGCTCAAGTTAACTGCCTACTTTTGTTTATTTCAAAGAATAGTTTGCAACTGTGCTATTTGAATGGATAGCCTAGTGGATAACACCACCACACCTATTTTTTTAAGCAAGGCTCATAATATTGCATTCATGTTACTGTAAATGTTTTGTCTGGTAATATTTGCATAAAATAATCTAAATGTTTACATCTATTGTCACTGATTTGCAGTGTTGGGGATCATTATTTATCCTTTTGTGGCCCACAAATTCCATGTCGATGCATATTGAAAAACCCAAACCTGTATGTTTTGTGTTGCGTCAGGGAGCAGTGGTTCGAACTGCAGCTGGAGCCGGATGGAGGGGAGGGCGGGACCGGTGGACTTCAGGCTGGCCGGGGCGAACGAGACTGGGGACGCACCAGAGTTCGACTTCCGCCGAGAGCGAGCAGCCAGCGAGCGCTCAGCGGCGCCCCCTAGCGAAGGCAGCATGCGGAGCTCCCGCTCACACACCTATAGCCTCATGCACGGAGTGGCTCGAGGTGCACCGGGGTCGCCCTCGGGACGCCACCTCGCCCACGTCCCCTCAGAGCTCACCAGCTCCCGCCGCTCCTGCAGCACCGCCAACGGGGAGTTCTTCGTCGATATCATGTGACTGTGCGGCTGTACGGGTGCAGAGGCGCCTGGAACGTTTCGCTTTCTGAACTTGGAAACATGACCAGGGATCATTTTACGGTTAGGTTGGGAAAGAGTAGATTTTAGAGCGGTAGTTTGGTGAAAATCTGGTTTACACGGTTTTCTCCTGTACCTGAAAGGTCTGAAGGTGCTTCGTTAGGTTGGCACTGGAGCTGCAAGGCAAATGAAGCTAAGTAAAGGAAGCTTATTTATGTAAGACATATGTAAAAATGAACCGCCTAAATTCAGGCTTCACTGGGCTGACAAAGATCACATTTCCCAAAACACAATTATAAAATATCAGCTGTCAGAGTTTTGTCTTTATTTATAGATATCAGTGTCAGAAACTACATAAACCCGTCTATCAACTGAACAGCTGTACACAGTTTGAGGTGAGTGTGATGATGTAGGCGTGCAGTTTGCACTAGGGATGCACCAATCAGCCACTTTTTCCCTTCCCTATATTTATATTATATAATGAGCATATCGCTACTCTCAGAAGAAAACCTCGTATCTCCATTTTTGACATTTTTCATTTTGTGAAATCATTTGAAAATATCTGTTGCTCTTTATATTGTGTGTAAATTTCATGATGGAAACGACCCAAAATGATTGGTTCCATTGACTTGCATTAAGAGGAAAGGAGTTTTTTACCATTTTGGAGATACGAGGTTTTCTTCCGATGCGATCCGTGACGGACTGCCGTCGTCTGCGTAGATAACTTTTTCAGGGCTGTGACAAGTCGCTGTGTTCTTTGACGTGGTTTATCGTAATTGGGCTTAATTAAATGATATATATTGAAATCCTTGCTGATGGGGCTCCCCTCACCATACTGGCTGTACAGCTTTCGCGCTGAGCGTTTTATTGACTTCTTGTCTCAAACGTCAACTCGATCCCACACGGCTGCCGCGTTGCCTGTTTCAGTCAAGATCCATCTACTGGTCTGCGTGTGCATCACAAATTGCTTCGTGGTGTCGGTACAGGAGCGATATCCATACGGCGTCAGTGCGGCGCTCAGTTTAATGGCCAGTTCTGGTTTTACCGTCAGCTTGGCAGATGGATTCCAGTGTTGGCTGATTCCAGTCAGGCGTCTAGTTACGCACAGCGTTCGCTGGTGTACATAAGCTTCCATTACTTCTTACCTACATTAGTCTCGTGTCTCCAAAGCAGATCTCAGACACCAAACGGGGAAAGGGGAAAGCTGTGTTTATCCAAGTTTATTCCGGACTATCTCTTCAAGCCCCAGCATTTGTATAGAGGTAGCATACTTGAATGGATGTTCACCCTCATTAATAGAGAAGCAGGCCTGTTCCTCCCACTAGAGGTCCGATCACTAATTTCTTGGTTAGAGTTAAAGGTATAATCTACTGACAGGAGAGCAGCTGAGAAACGATAATCCTACGGATGAGCTTTGGTCTCAGATGACCCAGATGAACTGGCTGAAGGTGAATGTAGCGCAGACGACGACGACGATGACAAGTGTCCAAATCCGAAGAGCTCTTTTCCGGCTCCGCTGTAGTGTTTTGGGAAATTTTTAACTTGTTTTTTTTTTTTAAATATCCGTTTCTCCTCTGAATGTTTCTATAACAATGCATTTTTTTATTAACCAAGAATATATTTTTGGAGGTTTGTCAGCAATAATGTGTTGGGAGATTTTTAAAAGTGCGGAGAAGTTGTTCTTTTTTTATTTATAAAGATAGATATATATGTCTGTGTGTACGACGGCTCCAGCAGGATCGGTTTGCGTTTGTTTACCTGAAGGAATCTGGGTTTGAAGCGCAGCTGTGCCGTGCGCCCTACGTCGCAAAGGGTCCAGGCTATGACCGGGATTGGCTGCGAGGGATGCCAGGGTCCGTCTCTTTGCTGGTCCAGCTAGTGTGTCCGCTTTGTCACAGCCAGTTCTCCTCTGAACGTGCGGTGATGCTGCGTTTTGAGAAATAATTTGAAAAGATGTAACGGCAGGCTTTGAGTTCCTGCAGTATCCCTACAGAGATGGTGGGAATAGGCTAGAGTGGGACGAAAATTTGGCAAAAAAAAAAAGAATAAAGAATTGGTTTTGCAGTGTGAGCATCCGTCCTTCCTTCTGCTCCTCTTGGAATTCCGTTTTTTGTGTTACTTACACTTTATTCGCTTTATTCGCCAACGCTGCTTACTCTGCTACATAACACTGTCATTATCATGCCATAAACAGGCCATGGCAGGTGTCATATGTGGCCTTGCCCTCAGCAGTTTTACTCATTGATATAACAGCGTCACGTTAAAGGCGGCCCTATTATGCATACCATGAATATTCAAAGAACCCTTTGCATGACTAAGTGGCTCTTTGGACGGTGAAATAGTTCACGTTGATGCAGAATGTGTTAAATATGGTTCTATAGGGTTCTTCTATTGTCGCAGATTTGACACCATAACAATAGCAGAACCCTTTTCTAAAAGATTCTCTGTAGAACCAAATGTTGCATTCTGAAGAACCCGTTCACGATGCAGAGCCCTTTAATTATGCTAAGGGTTTGAGTTTTCATGGTTCTGTAAAGAACCCTTGAAGAACACAAAAAAATAAGCATACACCGATCAAGCAGAACGTTACGACCACCTCCTTGTTTCTATGCTCATTGTTTAATTTATCAGCTCTGCTGACTTTACACCTACAGGGTGGACTGACAAGGTAGGAGTGGACAGTGAGTGTTTAAAAACTCCAGCAGCATGGCTGTGTCTGATCCACTCGTACCGGCGCAACACACGCTAACACAGTCAGTGTTACTGCAGTGCTGAGAATGATCCACCGCCCAAATAGTACCTGCTCTGTGGGGGTCCATGGGGGTCCTGACCACTGAAGAACAGGGTAACAGAGTATCAGAGAAACAGATGGACTACAGTCTGTAACTGTAGAACTACAGAGTGCAGCTATACAGTAAGTGGAGCTGATAAACTGGGCAGTGAGTGTAGAAACAAGGAGGTGGTCAGAATGTTAGGCCTCTGTACAGGACATGTTCACTTCGACGAGCTTTTGTATACTCCTGCATAGTGACTGCACCTAAAGTGCCCTAGCGCTCTCCTGCCAGTGCTTTGTCTGACCACAAGGGGGCACTGTTGCACCGCTTGCGCCGGTGCCTATAAGGTGACTGGCGGTGTGGGGTTGGGAATGGCGGCTGAGCGCACAGCTGGCCTTGTCTGCTTCCATTGCTTTTCACATTGTTTTATCAGCCTGAAGAGAAGAGCTCGCAAAGGGAGCTTTCAGAAGCTGCTTCAGATCCAACACCACCTTCCTGGCTCAGCCAGAGACGCGTATATAACGACGCCAGCCAACCCAAAACGAGCTGCTGGCTGCCGTATCATTGCCCTGCTGTAGGTTCAGGCAGTCAGCCCGACTGTTTCTTATACATACCGCTCACACTTCTTTCACACTATACTGAACATCCAGCAAATTTTGAGTAAAAAAGCAAGAGGAACACACTAAGTCAGCTTAAAAACACCGCTTAGACCAGGAGTTGCAACCCAAAAGTTAAGAAAAGCCGTTTCGTGCTTTCAACAAAAACCAAACCACCTTGAAAGCCACAACATATAATGTCCATTTTACCGTTTTGGCTGTAAATATGTCTCAAACATGTGCTAATGTACAGCTACAGGCTTAAAATATGTCAACGAACGCGCTTTGGCTCAGCTACAGTCGGGAAACTTCTTCAAAAGTGGAATATTTTGTTACCTGTTGTTCGAATTTTCCCGTTCCACCTTAAATCGTGGCTGCGGCGCTGGGATGTAGGTTAACTGACGCGCCATTTAAGGTGGAACGGGACAGTTCGTCAACTTCGCGACTTTTTGGTTTCTCGTTGCAGATTATATGCATCATTAAAACCAACTGGAGTGGTTATAAAAGCAAATAAGTGTTTATATACGAATTATAGATGTTCATCTTAAAATTTTCTCTTTGCCTTTTCTTTAGCTACTAGCTAGCTAGGTCGAAGTGGTTGTTGTTGCTATGGTGACCAGCAGTCTGCACCAGAGCCGGTGTTTGAGGAGCCTGGCCACGCCCCATTCCTCCCGTTCTAACAAAAACAGCGCAGCAGAGGGCGCCCGTGAGCGAGTCCCCAGTGAATGGGAGTGAATTGAGCTCAACGGCTAAAAACGAAACGTTAAAATAGCTTCTAATCGCTCGCCCAGAACTTTCCTTTCATTTTAGAAAGTAGAGGGATGGATTTCACTAAAAAAGCCAAGAAATCTCACCAATATGTTTCCTTTTTTCCCCACAACAAACGGGTTTGGGGCAGCAGGGGGCGGGCTTTACTGCTAGAGCGGGATGATTGATGGGCGAGCGGAGCAGCTCATTGGCTGTTCGCGCTCTCTGACGTCATGGACACGCATGAAACGCCGTTTTAAACTCCTACAACTCGAGTTTAAAAGCTCTTAAAAACATAACCGCGGTGTTAAAATGTTTTATGCTAACCAGGAAATGAATGAACTCTTTTACATTAAAAATGTTTAAGCATTTTTAATCTAAATGCTTAAATGCTCCATATCAGCCCATTTTTGGACTCACTCGGGAGCGCCCTCTAGTGTTGGAGAATTGGCGGTTCTACCAGAGAACCTTTTCTGTATAGAAGCTGAGGTGCTAGAATGTAGTCTTAACTGCTGCTTCTTTTAAGGTGGAACGGGAAACTTTGAACAAGAAGCTAAGGCCCTAGTGTGTAGTCTTATCTGTTTCACCGTTTAAGGTGGAATGGGAAAATTCAAACAAGAAGCTGAGTTACCTGAATGTAACTTACCTGCTGCATCTTTTAAGGTGGATCGGGAAAATTTGAACAAGAAACTGACAAAAAAGAAGCTCACAAGCTTCATCGAGAGTTGTAAAGCATGAAAAGGGATGAGGAGGTCGCTCATGCTGGACAGGTGGGCAGCATTATCTCAGTTTTGTGTTTCACAAAATCAATATGTCAGTATTGTTTTGTCCCGTTTGCTAATGTTTGTGATAGCAATTGGTTAGCTTTGCAGCAGCAGTTGTAGAGACAGTTTGCTAAACCACAACTTGGCTAATGTTTACTTGCTCTATCACCGTTTGCTCTAATGTTGCGTGGCATTTGTCTGTACGTCGTTTTTGGGGGATTTTATGGCCACAAAGATAAAAAAAGCGTTGATCATCTCTGCAATGTGTGTCCATGAATTTGGGGGTGGAGCTTTTGAAGGAGCACTGACGAATGCATTTGTTCCGCTGTTGAGTTCAAATCATTCTGGAGAATTGTATAGTGCTCCTCTAACCAAATTAGAAAGAAAACATGGTTTTAGGTTCCCCCCCCGGGGCTTTAAAGAACCATTTTTGTAAATGAGATGAAGCTTTTTAAAGTTTAAAGAAGCTCCACATTGTGAAAATGTTATAAATAAATTATACACTTTTTCTAAGACCATATGTCCAAATTGGGAGTGTGAATAAAGGAAGGTTTTTTTTTATTCTGTGGAGAAACTGTTCAGTTTGCTAAAGCACAAAGTGGAGAGAAATCAACGGAGAAGAAACCCACTCTCAAAACAATTTTAGACACAATTTTGTGTTTGTAGGCTTCAATAGCAATTGAGTCCTAACCCATTTAGACTCTGAATCGAAAACGAGGTCTCCTCTATTACGTTTCCATCCCGGAAGCCATAACAGCAAATTGTCACAGCAATTCTAAAAAGGATGACGGACAAAAATAGCAACACTCTGGCTGCTCATTAAAGTAGCCTTTAATGAACTCTGGCTGTGTGTGAATTTGTGGAGGGATAACACACCCGGAGGCCTGCAGCTTTGCAGTAAACCTCTTTCCAAACGCTCTCTGGGCCTTTTAATGCAGTGAGCGCCAGGATTTCTAACCCTTTCTTCGAGCATTGCTTTACTGAATGGTCTCATCAACATTCTCACCTTCTGTTGTCCTGCCAATGTAGCGTCTTCTCATTACCGAACCCTTAACGGCAACAGGAACGATTTAAAACATGCTTTGATTACACACTATCCATTTTCCTGATTTATTTCTCCTCAATTGGACATTTATTTCCCCTCAATTGGACATCGGAGAAAAAAGGCCTCTCTAAGTGCACCTGCAGGCTCGTTATGTACAGCGATCAATACGTTTCTGACTAAGTAGTCAAGCTAACTTCATTACATTCAGCCCGCAGTGCTCTAATTTTTCCCGTGTGTGTTGCAGTTACATTTCCCTGAGCTTTAATGAATGTCCGTAATGTGCCATGTGCTATCATAATGATTCACTCCATTGATCCACCATTCTGACCATGTTAAAAGTCAAATTAGACCTGAATATCCAAACGTGGTTCATTTGTTAAAAGTCCTTCCTGCAGATTTAGATGTCCAACCTCAAACTTTGGCAGTACAACTGAATGTAAATTAATATGAATGAATAGCAATAAAAATAAAAATAATATCAAAGTGTAACCAATGTATATTATTCCTTCCGACTTTGTGTTTCCTCTGGAGTTACACAAGGTTCTGTTATAGGGCCACTGCTGTTCTTACTGTACATGCTACCTCAAGGAAATGCGACCAGGAAATGGGTGCATTTTCATATCTGACGATTTGCAATTATACATTTCCATTCCCTCTGAAACCGAAGACTCCACCGGAGGATATTTCTCGCTGAATGTCATTATTTTCCCCCCATTTATATTTAAATATTCATGCAGTAGAGTGGAAAATAATGTAAGTGCATTTAAATTTTTGCATTTTGAAGCCACTCATTGCTCTAAACCGACAACAGGCCCATTTGCTGTGGAGAGGTGTATTCAGGTGATGGTGTCATAAGGCTCATGATTAAAATCGGAACATGAAATGTTTATTGCAGGTTGGATGTGTTTTATGTACATGCTATCACAGAAGAGCACACTTTGAATTTACAGTAGAAATGTTCCAGGCTGGATGCATCAGCTTACTATCAACCATTTACAAACAGCGTAATACAGTGAGTTAAGAGTCCAAATGATCAGGGACTGTGCTGTGAAAGACAAGGCCTACTAATTTAATGTCATGCAGAAGCCACTGTAACATTATTTGATAGGATACAGCGATCATTAATACCCAGCTGGGTGACATTGTTAAGTGTTATTACAGTAGCTCATACTGATGCAAAATCACCACACCACCATATTGGAGTAGACAGTGCTGACTAAGGTAAACCAATACTGCATTAACAATAACGCAACAATTAGCTCATTCATGCAATTCCCAAACAAACGTATTGTGCTCTCCCGCCGAATCGTCTTTGTCCTAATTGGCCTCTGTAGATTCAGAACGGGAGAAATATTTTACACGATTTCATCTTCATTCATGCATTTTTCTATTGAGTGGAACAATTGTTGAGTATGGCAATAATCAAAAACTATCGTGGGAAAATCAACTGTGGACATTTACCAGAAAGTAACTTCTGTATTTTAATTGTTAGGACAGATACGCTCACCAGATTGTGACAGTTGCTACCACACAAAAACAGTATTTATAATAAAACTGTAAAATACTACAAAGAAAGTATTAAACTTGGCTTAATTTAAGTGAAACTCCAGTTTAGTCGCAACGAATTTTGAGGACGCTCTTGAATGGCTCAACCTTCTAATCGTGGTCTTGTCATCCGGAGACTACACCTTCGGTCCCTGGCGATGCCACAGCCATCTGGGGGTCCAAGACCGGGTAGGATGGATTTGCCTCTCCCTCCTCCCGATAATTCAATAATGCTAGCCAACATGGTTGTCTATTAGCTAAGATAACAGAATTGGCAGTTAGCGTTCTCTTCCAGGTGCGAAAAAGCTGTGCAATGACGTTGCACTACTGGCAGGTAGCCGCAACTAATGGCTCTTTGATCTCGGAAGAAGCATGTGCTAATCTTCACCCTACCAATTTGGTAGCATCATGTGAGGGGGAGACCTAGTTAGCAGGTGGAACAGGTACAAAAAAATTGGTATGGCAGGAGCACTACATTCAAAAGTGCACTCTGTGAAATTAGAACAACAAATTGGTGACCCTTCAACTTGTTTCACTACAAAACTGAAGGAAGGGTAGCAGGTATGTTGGCCTTATCAGCTCATGCAGCAGCCATTTTTAAAAACCAACTCATGTTTCAGTTTTTAGAGTATAATAATAATCTACAAGTCCAAAACTCAAGGTATTGGTTATTGCCCTAAACCTTGGACCATTCTGTCAAGACGCTTTCCCTTCATATTTCTTAAAGTGCATGTAAACAAAGTACCAGTGAATTAGGTTGTGGTTTTCAGTCTTCAGGATGCATCATGATCCTAAAAAACAACACAAAAATATTTCAGCAGTTTGTTTTGCATTTTTGGATGAATAGCGCTCTGCTTTAAAAACCGTAACCAAACGAGAGGTAACATAAGGCAATCCTCAAATGTAACGTCTGCGTCACCCTCAGTTGCCTCAGAAACCCAGTCTGGAGAGCTTTATGCTGAAAGTAAAATTCAACAGCTCTTTTCAAAAAGGTTAATTTGTGCAAAAGTGTCATGCACTGAAATCCCACGGGCACACCTCAGCCATGTTGAGTTTACTGGCGCCGGCAGCTGCTGTTGTTGTTGTTGTTTGAGATGCCGTGTGGTTGTCCCTAGCTGAGGAGTACTTGTCCCTTGAGGTGACACTTGGCACGCACTCCGTTTCCCTAGGGCATGCTTCAGCACGTTTACTGTCAGTGATCCCAACCTCCCTTGTCGAGCTCCTCCTCCTACCAGACACTGTCGTGGTAGCCTGGCTGCTATCTGATGTTTGACTGATGCGACGTTTCTCTGAAGGTTTGCTTGAAGAGCTTCTCCTCTCCTTGCTTTTAGATCTTTGTTTATCGTCCTCCTTATCCTTCCCTTTCACCTTTGACGAGCAGGAACCTTTTCTCTTCGTGTTAGAGTCCCTTCTCTTTGAATGGTGTGTGGGGCTGGAGGTCTTCTCCTGGTTAGGGGAGGGAGGTTGATCATAGTCCCAAGGGCAAATCTCAACCATGAATGCTGGAGGCTGCAGAAGACTTCCAGTTGACTTGGAGATGTCAGAGAGGATCATCTTGGGATTTCCATCTGTAGGGGTAACACTTTTCTTGCGACTGGTTATCTCAGACTCCAGTCCCTTGGAAGATGGATCCTCAAATTCCCAAGGACAAATATCTCCTTTGTGGGCAGTCAGTTTAAGGGGTGATTTGGGCTTTCTTCCCTCATGCTTGTCGCTCTCATCCTCCCTTGTGCTACCCTTGTCTCTAGAGCGGCGCCGGTTTGATGGAGACTGGATTGCCGTCTTTTGTTTGTGCTGAGACCGTCCACTTTTGTAGCTGCTCCCGTGGATTGTGGTGGTTTCACTGGGTGCAATTGAAACGTGTTTTTGGGCCTTCCCCTCAGATGGAGTGGGCAAATCTTCCATTTCCCAAGGGCAAACTTCAGAAAGGTCATACAGGTCCTTGCTCCTCCCTGGCTCAGAGCAAATGGAAGGTTGACTGCCGCTTACTTGTTGCTTCATGATGCCCATTTTGCTTGGGGTCTTGGTGTACTCAACAGACTGGCTGATGATCATCTTTGGAAAGCATTCAGGTGATTCATCTACCTCTGAAAGCATTCTGGTGTCTCGGGACTTGAGGCCTTTTTTGCTGGCATCCTCAACACTGTGTGTCTTTCCTGCAAGCCCCAATGTTCTCTCCCTGGCGCTGGCGATAACACTTAAAGACTTCTGTAGCATTGAGGTCCGGAGATGCACAGGCTTCTTGTCTGCCGCTAAGTTGTGTGCACTAACAGACTTGCACACCAGTGGTACTGACTCCGCAGATTCAGCAGGCTCCACCTTTGGCATCTCAGGATTTTTCTTTGCAGACCTTCTGCCCATCAAGGTGCCCAGCAAAGACAACTCTGTGGTTGAGTTCTCCAATTTGTCTGCGGGACCCCCATTTGCATTTTGACCCTGATCGTGCGAATGGTCATAACTGTGGGACCTCTTCAGAGAGAACATCCTGTTCTTCAGAGATTCCTCTCTGGACTTCCCGCCATGAGAAGGCTCAAATGGGTTTCTCCGTAGGGTACTGCGATTGCTGCCATGTTCACTTCCATCCCTGTCCTCGCGACTATACTGACGGCTCACTGTTTCTGGTATTTCTGTGATGCGCCGCATGAGAGAACGTCCAATGCCTTTTTTGGAACTGCGTTTTTTTTGGAGATGAGGGTTATTGGCTAGCATCTTCTTCCGCTTATAGATCTCTAGTTGGCTGTAGAGCTTTTTTAACTCCTCCTAGACAGAAAAAAAACATACAATTGATGAAGGTTAGTTGGCTGCTACATTTTAAGAGAGCTTCTGCTTACTTACACTATTATTCAAAAGTCTACAATTGCTGTTCTAAAGTTTGGAATCAGTGTTTTCAATAATATTAAACCAATTTGATTGCAAACAAGTGTATGTGGGGCAACTGTCTGAGCATTGGCCCTATCATCAGGAGATCACGAGTTCAATCCCTGGTGATGCTACAGCCATCTGTGGTTGGGAGTCCAAGAGAGCACAATTGGCCTCACTCTCTCTGGGTGGGTAGGACGCCCCCCCCCACCCCTTCACTCTTAGCGGTGATGGCATCATGTGATTGGGGGAGTCCTAACTAGGAGGTGGAATTGGAGAAGACTAAATTGGGAAGATAGTTGGGTTAAAATTAACAAGTGTATGTGTATGAACGTAATATGCTAGTCCTATGCAACTCCACAGATTTTAAATCTGACTGGAAAATCAGAAAAGGTGTCTTGTTGTGTTCTCATGATATTTTCCTAATAAATACAACTTAATAAATCATTAAGGACAAACACAAGCTGGGGAAGCTCACTCTAATGTCTTCAGGGTCCAAACTGTGTTCACTCCAGGCTGAAGTTATACTACTGTTCAGGTAAGAACCGGACCGGCCCATATCCAGCTCGTCCTCATAGGCCTCAGTAGCAATGTCATCCTGCATGTGAGTCCCAGTGAATAGGAACTGCAAAAGAAACACACTTTCGCTTAACTAATCATTAAATCTCAGCACAATAAACTTCGGCTTTTGATGGTCAATTTATAGTCGGCTCCACAGTTATTGGCACCATTGGTTAAGATGGGTAAAAAGATGTTAAATTTCACACAGAAAATATGTAAAAACTTGTACATTGAGTCACAGAAAAGAAAAAACTTCATCAAATTATTTTACACAAAAGTATGCAAATCATTATTGACACCACTGCATTTAGTATTTTGTGAAACCTCACTTTGCCAACATAACGGCAACAAGTCTTTTTCTATAATGCTTGATGAGACTGAGATTGAATACAGAGCAAGGAATCTGAGGCTATTCCACAAAACAGAATCTCTCCAGATTCTCCTGGGTCGCAGATCCTCTCCTTTTGACACTTTTCTTCAGCTCAGCCCACAGGTTTTCAAAGGGTTGTAGGTCAGTGGACTAGGATGGCCATGTCAGAAGCTTGATTCTGTGGGCAGTGAACCATTTTTGTGTGGAGTTGAATGTGTTTTGGTTTGCTTTTTGGCAGAAGCAGCTACATTCTCAATGAGGTTCTTCTCTGAATCGCCATCCTTCTTTAAGTGCCAAATCCAGCTTGAGTGTTTGTTGACAATAGCTTTATTTTTGTCTCATCTGACCATAGAAACTGACTCCAGACAAAGAACTCTGGTTAGATGAAAGAAAAGGCCTTCCTCTAGCATGTCTTGCAGATAGTTCCCTAATTTTGGAGATTTGGCAACCTCAAAATATTTGATTCTATAAACATTCCTCACTGTGTGAACGTGTCCTCTTCCAGAGAGGTTTACTACAGCTCTGGTTGTTTTAATGGCCATTAGCCAATACGTTGTCACATTTCATTAGTGTATTCTCTAATCTTCCCCATTTTTACTTATGACTACGGGACTTTGGCTCTTTTGATGCAGCTTTTTGTATTCTTAAGAGTAAATTTACTTTAAAGGTGCAGTGTGTAAGACTTAGTGGCAACTAATGGTGAGGTTGCTGATTGCAACCAACTGAACACCCCTCCCTCATCGCTCCCTTTCCAAGTGTGTAGTTGCCTGTCCCTGATTTTGTTTTGCTTCTTCATGTTCTTGCTTCCTTGACGACAAGTATTCACAGTCCCTCGCTTTTTCTCATGCTAAATAATAAGTCTGATCCTCCATTTGTCAATATTTAACTTTAACTTTTCATAACACAAAATGTTCAGCCAGCACTGGCGGCATCCACTGATTCTTCTTTTTACGTCTGCCAACCGGAGCGAAAAGCGCCCTCTAGAGCCAGTGTTTGGTTTGTCCATTCTGGGCTCCTGTGGAAACATGGTGACGCAACATTGCAGCCTCTATTTGAAGTGGAGCCACTGCCTATATAGAGATGAAGGGCTCATTCTAAGCTAACGAAAACACAATGATTCGTAATTAAAGGTGATTATATACTAATGAAAACATGGTTTTGTATACTATATTCCATTTCTGCTAATAGGTCCCTCTAAATTTTACACACTGCACCTTTAAAATTACATTTCTCATCATTTCAGCATGAGACTGAGCTAATTAATAATAGGGTGACCATATGTCTTCTTTCCAGGGCATGTTCTCTTTTTGCGGCCTAAAACTGCATTTGGCGAGGATCACCGACCACCCTCTTGGAGATCTACTTTCCTGCAGAGATTGGTTTCCAACCTGCATCTACCATGCTAGCACTATGCTGACATGGTAACCCTAATGCATCTTATCCAGCCAGTCAAGGACCTCTGTAGAAGTTAATTGGCTGGAGCAGGTGTGGCAGATTGTGGTTGGAACCAGACTCTGCAAGAAGGTGTATCTCAAGGATTGGGGTTGGTAACCAATGATGTAAACTATTAATACCTATAAGTGTGGAACACATTTGTGGAAAGAAAGTGCAACACGAACAAAGAAATCACCTTTGGGATGAGCAGCAAACCGAGAGTCACCGTCACTGTCAAATGTGTGTGGACAAAAAATAACATGAGCATCCAGTCTGGGTGCAGTCCAGGAGCCAGGGTGAATCTGTAGAGAAGACCAGAAGAGTTATAGTGTTCCCTGGCAAAGATGTATCTGATATGCTGCCTGCCAGCAATGAAGCAGCAGTCGTTCTCTACTACGTTGGCACTAATACAATGCAATGTTTACAAGCGATCAATTAAAAACCATCCTAATGAAATATGATGAGTGTCATTAGAGAGCCCCCTTAAAGAGCTTTTACTCAGTGGGGACCGAAATGGTGTTCAAGGTGCCGTGGAGGACACTGCGTGTCTGTATTGGATCCTGCCTCATTAAGATCATTAGTCATTCAGGGGCTGTTTTGGCAGCGTGTCGAAAGCCAGCATCACCGCCTCTTCAGACAAACATTGAGCTTATCTCCCAGCGCCAGCAGGGGCTCCAGCCATGCTGTGAAGGCAGGGAGGGTGGGCAAGGCACGGCTGCCAGAAACTGATTCACATTGTGAGAGCCGTTGTTCCTGGCCCACAAACCTTTCAAAGAACATGGATGTAGTTTGTCCCTCGGACTGGCTTCTGGTTCAGAGCTGCTTACTCAAAACTATGTTACAACCGGAGACGTTTCCAACCCTCACCTCTTGACGGCACGAGCTGAATGGACCTGGTGCTCTGTGGTCAAAAAGGAGGCATTAAGGAGCGACAGAAGCGGCGTATCAAAGCCGGAAGATTCGGAATAAGACAGGAAAAGGGCACAAGGGGTTTATTTTAAGCCCTGGCAGATTTATGCACGAGCTGTCTGGAGCAGGCATATTTTATTCACCTCCTTTCAACTGGCTTATCTGTGCTGTCCCGGTGACACTAGTCATTTAGCTGATGGGAGCTGTCTTCCCCAGAACGGTTTGCGGCAAAACTTCTGCTGACGTGTGACTAAAGTTTTTATTTCATGCTGGATCCCAAATAGCTAAAGTTGAGCCTCAGATAATCTTGTTTTCACAACTTTGGGACATTTCGGGGCCCTAAGTGGCATCCTTCATTGCGGGAGGTGCGGGATATGTGGGAGGGTTGGGGTTTGGAGGGGGCAGCAATATGCAATAGCAAAACAGGAATTTACTACATTATTAAATGCTATGTAAAAGTCATTTATTCAGTTTCCAGCCAAAATAGCCATTAAATACAATACATTCCTTTTTGAGAAGATATTTCTAATCAGATTTGTGTAAGGAAGGAGAAATTAGTGGTAAATATGTGGTAAAAAAATAGGTTTCCAAAAACAATTAGGAGATACAGAGAAAATGGGACTCCTAAGAACCACCTGGAAGACCTGGTAGACACCAACCCTGCCCCCCAGATAAACAGTACTTAAAGCTTCCATCTCTGAGAGAGAGAGAGGAGAAAGTAAATCAAAGCTGCTTTAGATCTGAAAACATCCACAGGTGTTTCTGTCCATCCTTCCACTGTGAGAAGACCACTCAGCGCTGTGGGTCTGAAAGGACGTGTGGCTGATCAAGAAGAACCTCACTGAGAAAAGGAGACGGACACATCAAACGAAGCTGAATGATGGACTGACCACCCCAGAGTCCAGACCTCAGCACCACTGAATGGGTTTGATTACTTCAGAAAATCATCAACCAGCTTCTCAGACTGAGCTTTGGAGGTGTGTCTGCAGATTTCTTAGAGAGACTGACGGTGAGTCTCCTGAAAAGAATGGAAGCTGTAATAAAGGTAAAGGTAAAGCCAAAAATTGGCCAAATTAGCTGCATTAGAATAGCATAAAATACAATTAAAAAGGCAATTAAATAACTAATCACAGTAACCGTGGTAGTTCCAGCCATCTCTAGTGGGTGGAAAATGAACCAAGGGTTCTGTTGGTTCCCTTGTCTTTGGATATGAATTAGAACTAGAAAAATCCTGTTGGTTCCTGTTATGGTCATAAAACAATCACAGTGACACTGAAAGTAATAAAAGACTTAATTGTTTCATTAGATGTAGTGTATCACTGTGCAGCCCTTTAAATTGATTTACTGAAGGCTTTTGGCACAGTAGATCATATAGTAATGAAATCTTATGAGTATCGGATTAACCAAAGACACCATTGTTTGGCTTGAGAATTATTTATCTGGTGGAGCACAGTGTGTGAAGGCTTAAGGTGTACATCAAGGATCAATTCTGGGGCTTCTGCTTTTTACTGCATATATTAATATTCTTTGTCATAATGTGCCAAATTTAAATTATTATGCTGATGGTTACTTTCTGTTCTACACCTACTCAAAGCCAAGCTTTGCATAACTTATAAGATGTTTTTAATATTACACAACACAGACTTTACAGTCTTAAACTTGTTTTAAATGTTCATAAAATTGAAACAAATGCAAGGACAATGACCTTGAACCTTCCATCACCACTTCAAAGGGAAATGTGGTTGAAAATGTGTCTACACACAATTAGATGATTCTTTGATATTTAAGCCTCAGTGGATAATACAGTTTGGCAGTGTTTTAAATGATTAACTGTGGGTTGTTGATTATTGATTTTTTTGTTTTATTTATATGAGTCTAAGATTAAAACACAGGTTTCGTGGTTCAGGTCTGGTATACAAAGCTAAAGAACCAAGCTTCCCATAAAGCATTTTCCAAGGATTAATATTTCATTTTTTTTCATTTTTAAGTTGTAAGAAATTTTGTGACATCTACTGAGAAATATCTGACACAGACCTGTTCAGCCTGTCAGCAGAGTCTTGATCATCAGAAGGCATCAAAATCGTGTCATCAGCATAGCTATAAAAATATTCCTAAGGACATCACCTACAGGTAACGTGTACAAAGTGAAGAGCAAGGGCCCCAAAACTGAACCCTGTGGGACTCCACAAAAATCTCTTCAATGAATGATTGTTTCAAGTTCAGTTATGTAGTAACTGTTAATTTGACTAATAATTGTTTTGTAATAACAAATGAGACATAATTCAAAACACAGCATGACGTACTCATTTGGTTATTGATATTCTTATTGGTTACTGTTCCTTTCCGAAACAACACTCGAGAGGGTAAACTACAGCGTTTGTAGCTGTAATTACTAATTTTGAAGGACAGCAACTGAATTACTGTGAGCCAGTGACACATATAATGTGATATAAAACCAAATCCCTTTAACTTTTCCCTGAATCACTAGAGAGTGAGTCAGAAATTTAAAACAAACATGAGCTGAGCTGGGAGTGAGGTTCTTGGTGCTCAGCTGTCAATCAAAGGAAAAAATGTGCAGAGGAAATGGTCCAGCTTTAAACACAGTCTCAGCGTTTAACTCCGAAAAGCAGAAGCCTCGTGTGTATTACTCACCTAATGATGTGGAATATCGCCGAGATGAGGAGCTCATTATAGATGGCGACTGCCATGTAGCGCGGCTCGTGGAAGGCGGAGGGCACGGTTCGCACGGCGTAGCACAGATAGACGCCCCACAGCAGGAACAGGAACTCCGCTAGGCCAGGCCAGAGAGACAGACAGAGCACCACACAGTTACTAATCATTCACCACAGTTGACAACAGGGATTTCCGACTGTGCAAAAGGCGGTTGCCCTCTCCCTGAGACATGTCTCCTCCTTGTCTCCTCTGAAGATTCAGAGCAGACACCAAATGCATTCCTTTTACTGAATGTTTGATGAACTGACTCAACAAATCCAGCAGAATGTTTGGATAGCATTGGCATTAAATGACAAGGATTCATGAACTGAAGGAGGCCTGATGCTCAGATCCTACCTGACAGTCCATAGTAGATCACTAACTAAATGTAATAGTGCTAAAACAAATGTTTTACTGTTTTTAAGGCTACATGACACCTGACATAAACCTGCATAAATGTTTATAAGGCTCATTCCAATAGGAGTCATCTGTCATAAAGGCTGCTTTTGTTATGTTTGATGTCACGATGATGTAACACCAATAGTAGTAGACTGCTAGAGGTTGAGTTCAGGCCATAAATGTCAAAACACCCTACATGATAATACTAATTATTAGGGATGCACCGATATGGGAACTCTGGGCCGCTGCCGGTAAGTGACATTTCATGTGTACATACAGTAACTTTACATCTGGATTCTGCAAAGGCCACTGCACAATGCACACCCACAAGTGCAGGCTGAATGTCTACGCCCTTGACAATGGCTGAGGGTATACCTCAAGGATCAATTCTGGGGCCTTTGCATTGCACTGTATATATTAATTCATATCATATTATGCTGTGGGGATGATTTTGCTGACATGGTTTAGGTCCACTTGTCCTCTTACAGGGAACCAATCAATACAACATTTTTGTGACTGATCATCTTTATTCTACATGCTTAAAATGATGGTTCTTCAAGGGTTCTTTAGTAAAGGAAATGGTTGTATTTAGAACCATGAACATTCAAAGAACCCTTTGCATGATTAAAGGTTTTTTGCATCATGAAAGGTTCTTCAGGTTATGGAGAATGTGTTGTAAATGGTTCTATATGGAACCTTTTTGAAAAGGGTTCTATATAGTACCAAAAAGTCTCAAGTCTGACATCACAACGATAGAAGAACCCTTTTTTTCTCAACCCAGTTGAACTCTTATGGGAGTTTTTAATGCAGCATCATCAAAATATTGGGAATGTGTTTCAGAAGAATGATATTCCATCCCGCCAGCGCAATTCGAGACACTTGTAGAATCTATGCCAAGCTTTTTCTGGACACTTGTGGCCCAAAACCTTAATAAAATATTTCATATTGGTTTTTCCTTTGGTAAGGTAAAGCTGAATGGTGTCTACAGTTTTCATCTGAAAGCAAAGGAAACCTGTTTTTAAACCTTGACCATTTGTCTGCCACAGTATTAGAGTCCCAATTCCACTTCTGCTCTGTCGGTTCTTCACACTGATTCACAGCTGTGCTGCTGTCAGAAGATACAGTGTGTTTTCCCTGCATCTTATCTTCACAATGACCTGAGCACTCCCTCCCTCTCTCTCTCTCTCCGTTTTCTGCAGGCTGTCAGAGATGGGGAGAGAAAGTGCGAGCGCTGTGTCTGGCAGCTGCACGCCTCGCCGGCTCTCCCCGACTGCCCCCGGAGGATTAGATTATATATCCAACGCCTCTGCTGTCAAAGCAGCCTCCTTAAGCTGTGAGACTTGGGTATTTTTCCCATATTTTCTCGTTAGTTTGGGACTGTTGGCAAGGCTATGTTCAGAGAGAGAAAGCTGTTTGGTGGCCTGAAATAAACCAATATTCACGAAACATAATGTGCAGCTCCATATTTCATTCTTCCGAAATTTGACGGAACAGACAAAAAAACGGACCAGATAGGCCATGTTTAAAACAGTTCTACCACAACTATGAGAACAGTGTGTGGCAGGCACCCAACCCACCCGAGGCACCTTCTCGCGGTCGTCGTGCCCGAGCCTCACACAATAAGAGCCATGTGGAGGACGTCAGCAGCATAAGAGGGTGGGAGAACGATCCATAGCAAGGCCACTAGACTGTGCCTCATGTTCGATCCCAGCGGCCAAGCTGTGAAACAGGAGGAAGGGCCCGGGAGTTGGAGTTTGGGAGTCGTGGGCAGCCTTCACACCTCTCACACTTCTCCTGCCCTCTCTCCTGGCAGACGTCCTCCTCTGTCACTCTTAGACAGCTGTCACTCGCAGCTCTTAGAGTGTGAGACATGGGCACCGCCTTCTCGCCCTATATCGCAGCTGTCACAGGGATTGCGTGACACAAGGATTTTTTGTTTAACACACTGCACTACACTAAAACCAGTTAAACATGACTCTTATGCTCTATTTGTACTAAAGCATGCAGTCTGGCGTTCTTTAAGTACTCATGATATCCACTCAGAAAAGCATATTGTGCCATAATTTATCACGAAAAGGATAAAATATCATCATATTGTCCACCCCTAGGCTGCAGGGGCTTCCATGTTTGCTTCATCTTGCAATTCCTGCCAAGCACAGTTGATATTTATTCATACTGCTCAGCTGCTCAGAGGAAACAAAAATAGCCCTTTTTCAATAACTCCCAAGAACACCACACACAGTGAAGTACGAAGGTGGGAGCATCATGATCTAGGCCTGCTTCTCTGCAAGGGACAACTGGGGCATTGCACGTCATCAAAGGAAACATGATCAAAGCGATGCAGCAGGGCACATTAGAGAAGAACGTAATCTCATTGGCCAAGGAACGGGAGAAGATGGACGTTTCAACAAGACAGTGACCCCAAACATACTTGCAAGGTGCTTGCATGACCTAGCCAATCTCAAACCCACTGTACATTTGGAGGATTTTGAAAGTTTAGGTCCAACAGAGGGACCCTCGTAACCTTTCAGAACTGAAAATGGTTTTCCAAGAAGAAAAGCCAAATTTGAACCAAAGCAAATTACTTTTTATCATAGACTTCTTGAAACTGTAATCGTCAATGACGGTTTTGAAACTATTAATCAATATTTATGTTGGTCTAATTACATTTTTTAACCTCTTACTTTACCAGGGCTCACTGGCAGTCCCAAAGTTTTATTACACACTTCTATAACCTAAGAATAGCTCAGCCAATTTGCATTGAAGTTCCTGTAGTTACTTAATATTAAGCCTTAAGCCTGGGATTTTAATATTTGTTTATTCTTATCAATACCTACTTTTTATTCATTTTTATATGTACAAAGTCAAAATTTTGCAATTGAAGTGGATATATACACTGAAAGATAGATTACTTAACAAAAACTAAACTGTCTGAATACCTGTTTCCACTCATTCTGTCTCCAATGCAGGTGCCAATTCACATTTTAGCATTTGCTTCAAATTAGGCCTGTAAATGATTAAATGATTAACCATTGAAGCCATTTAATTCCTCACATGACACATGATTAAAGCCATATAACACGATATTCCTGTTTCATATCAAAACGCTCCGTTATCTTCAACACTACTTTCCAAACCCACTGCAGCAGCTTCAGCAGCTGTAAACTCTCTGATGCCGTTTTACTCCAATGTGGAGTCTCCAATGTGGACTGAATGAAGAATAAAGGGTTTCCGGCGTGACGGACAGTCCTTAGAGATTTTCTGAGTATCTGTTGCTCAGTTTCAGCCAGAATCCAGACGGACACACGAATTAACCAGCTCCACATGGTGAGAGGCAGGCGACATGTATCTCAGCCCCTCTTCATAGGCTCATAACTCCTGATGTGAGTCTCGTAGGATCTCGAGACAAGATGGAATGGAAAGGGTGGCTCTACAGATTCAGGAAATGTTTGAACCGTATTTCTTTGCTGTTTTATTGCAAAGGTAGAGACACAGATATAGACGCATAAAATTTGATGAATGGGCAAGTTTGTGAGCCCCATAGAGCTAACCTACAAATAGACATTTGTGTGACCAGTGCTCACAGTTAAAAATATAAACTATAAATCCATTTACTTTACATACACATTGATGCCTGGTTTCATCGATCAATACCATGTTCTATGCACATAAAAGGAACTCTTTTTAATATCTTGGTGTATTAATGCAGAATTCAATTAATGTGCACTTATAAGTGGGTCACGTCCTTAATTTCAGATTTGCTGGTTGACATGTGGTTTTTAGTTTTGCATCACTACTTATTACTACAAGCACTTGCTTATTAACAAATTAACACCCACCAACAGCCATCATGTAGTCCCAGCGGTCCAGCAGGCACATGTTGAAATGCAGGCCCTCTGGGGTGACCCCCATGTCAACGAGAGTGTGATGGATGTCTGTGCTTTGGCACATGGCCAAGGTCCAGGCCACCAGGAACCAGAGGACCACCAGCAGGATGGCGGCCAGCAGGCGCAGCACACGCCAACTGGTCATGTAGGGGATCCGCTGGGCCGTGCGAGACAGGAACACTTTCAGCACCCTGGACAAGAACCAGAACAGTCTGTGAATAGAAGATATTCTCAGAGAATAGAAGATTGTTTTCTGACCTGGAGATGCACCTGGAGATGTTAAAAGGACAGTTAGTTATAGATCTATACGACCCCTGGTTACTATCACCACCAGTGTAAAGACATCTGAGTTTTTCTACAAAAATGGTTCTGTAAGGTTCTTTAAGGTTCTTTAAGGTTCTTTGTGAAAAGTATGGCAAAAGAGCCATTCTTGGCACCTTTATTTTAGTGTAAAGCCCACTTTGTCCTCATGATTGCTTGATTTGTTAAAAGGCAATGATTGAGGTGAATCAGTCTGCAGCGATGCACTGGTAATTCATTCCCACTTCCTAAAACTCAGCTGCAGCGTTTGTGCCTGTTCAGGGAATGGACTTGGCAGGAAATTGAGGCTATGGCCTTTATTTGTCCAAACCCAATCACCAGCCCAGAGAAATGCTTCAGGTCAACACCACAGCCTGAAATATAGCTGCATATTTTATCGACTGAAGCTGCTCTCTGCCCTTTTCTCTCTGTCTATCAGCGTTGCTTCTCATTGAGTCCTGACTGCCTCCATTTAGCCTTTTGCTCAGTAACAGATTCTTGCTTTCGGTCATGCAGTGACTTTAGCCAGAAAGTTCTCTGTGTAGGCAGGCAATGAATATTATTATACTTGATTGAATAATCTATTCTGACCAACCCATATATGGTTGATCATTATCTGAAATAATCAAACCCATTTAGTGATGTTGAGGGCTGGACTCTGGGGTGGTCAGTCCATCGTTCAGCTTCTTTGTTTGATGTGTCCGTCTCCTTTTCTCAGTGAGGTTCTTCTTGATCAGCTACACATCCTTTCAGGTCCACAGTGCTGAGTGGTCTTCTCACACAGTAGAAGGATGGACAGAAACTCCTGTGGATGTTTTCAGATCTGAAGCAGCTTCATTTTCTCCTCTCTCTCAAGAGACAAAAGCTTTAAGTGCTGTTTATCTGCTGGGGGCAGTTCTGGTGTCTACCAAGTCTTCCAGCTGGTTGTTAGGAGACACATAGAAACCAGACTTTTTCCATGTCTTTTTGAGCTCTTTGTATTGGAGCATTCATCATAAAATGTACAGACAATGTAAAGGACAACAGGCATTTTACAATTCTGTCAAAAATGACAAAAATGGAGATACAAGGTTTTGTTCTGACAGCACCTACACCCACACACACACACAAATATATATATATATATATATATATATATATATATATATATATATATATATATATATATATATATATATATATATATATCCTCTAGCCCTTCATCAATGGTCAGTTTCTGACCACAGAGCCACACTTGGCTGGATATTTCTGAGTGATGGAATACTTTTAGTCAAGCGGTGAGATGCACACTACCATGTCAGTGTCATCGCTGTGGTCCACCACCCAAATAATATCTGGACAACAGCTACCTGTGGTCAGAAACTGCAGAATGATGAATGGGCTTGAGGGGATTGATTAATGGTGCAGCAACAGATGGACTTCAATCTGTAATTGTACGCCTATATAGTGGCCCTATAATGTAGGTGGAGCTCATAAAGTGGTCACTGTGTGAGTGTGAGTAGATCCAAAACACTGTACTGTTGTAGTCTGAACACATACCGGTACAGCTTGAGGATCACTGTTCCGTAGACAGTAGCAAAGCCCAGGAGGCGAACCCATCTCAGAAGAATACAGCGGAACACGCTTGGCTGAAAGTAAAGTATCATCACCTACGAGAAAAAGACAACAAGAAATCATGAGCAAGGCAAATCCGCACATAAAAGCAGTGGGCGATACTTTTCTTTCCCAAATGCTGTCCACGTAGGCGCCGCCGTATGAGCTGTTGGCCATCCAGGATGGAAGAAACAAAAGAAATCGTGGCCCAGCCAGATAGGCTGCCTGACTGATTCTCTCACATCGACAACTGACTAACATTCTGTTTTGTTCTTTTTATCCATCGCAGTGCTTTCCCACTCCAAAAGGCGGATCTGGGGCCTGGCACTCCTGCTGTTAGCCACTCTGATCGCTCTGATTCATCGCTGGCCGCCTCGGGACCGATCTGCCCGTGCAAATTAAAGTCAGTGTAAACACGGCTTCACGCGCCGTACCGAAACACAGCATCTACGAGGGGCGAGGAGGCTGTTTAAAAATGTATGACGGTGTGGAATTGTACATCGGCGCAGAGCAGTATCACGCTGTGCCTGATGTCCGCATACTGCATCTTTCATTTGATTTACATTCATATTTGCACTGATTATCATATTTTATAACTCTTCTACAATTATATCATGTTCAAATGGAATCTTTTTGCTCCCTGATCCAATCTGAGTACTTCTGGTCTTTTCTTTTCTTTAAACAGACTCATCATTTAGGTGAGACATGCTAGTCTGATAACTATTAATACAGTAAAATTGCTTCGGTTTTAGTGCTCACAACATTCTGGCATGTCTGGCAATTTGACTGACCTACCTGATGATTTGACTACCAGTACTTTAATATTCTGAAGTGAAATAACTTCATTTTTGATGCACATACTATACCCCAAAGGTGGTTGGTTAGTGTAGTGGGTAACACCTCTGCCTTCTACGCTGTAGACTGGAGTTCAATCCCCACCTGGGTAAGCACACTATACCAATACGAGTCCTTGGGCAAGACTCCTAACACCACCTTCGCCTACCTGTGTAAAATGATCAAACTGTAAGTCGCTCTGGATAAGAGCATCTGCCAAATACCGTAAATGTCTTCCAGACCTTGAGAAAGCCTAATGCTTTCTGGAAATTTTAAAAAATAAATAAATGTCTATAATATTTTATGTTTTTTTTCTCTGCGATATCTAGGTCGATTGAGCTGAGGTGGTTCGCTTATTGGACTTCAGGAGCTGAACTAAAGGCCTTACATGTTAGATCAACTACCAGCTACCAACTATCGACAACAGTTTGATTTCCAGTGGGACCAGTTTAGTTAGAAAAAGACCACTGTGCACCTTCTGAAAGTTCTAGATACATCACTGACTGTATGAGTGAATGATGTCTTTCAGTTAGCTGTTAGGGACGGAAAACTGATACGTACAAAAGTCCTGTTTAAGCTTCATATAAACAGCAGAGTGTCTTATCAGACTGGTGTTTGGATTTAACTGATATTTCCCACCAATATTTGTTGATGTAGCTGTTGTACTCTGAAGCTGACGCTGATAGATAAAGGATAGATTTCTCTGCTCCTTCAATCTGAGAAATCTTCTCTCACCACTGAAGGTACCGTTGTCCCAATTTCTACTAAATGTTTATGGATCAGCATCAGCAGATCCAGGACGGGATATCAACCTGCTCCCAAAACTGCCCTGTTGGTGCTTCCCTACAGTGTAGTCAGTTCTGTGAGTCAAGGTGTGCTGGACTGTACGAGGGAGAAGACGGTGTTTGGGTCGATGACGCTGGCGTAGCAGTCGGTTTGGTACCTGAGTTTTCTTGCTGTCGACTGGGCTCTCACTCTAAGTTTGCGACCTGGAGAGTTTGAGGGTCCGCAGCCAACTGTGTGTGTGTTTGTATCATCAGATGGAAGCTGAAAAAGTGTCCTTCTCCCCCTCAACACCCCGGCATTAATTAATCAGTGGATTTATTTTAAAACACGTCGCGTTAGAACTTGATGGACTCGTTAAAAATGCATGGAACTCCACAGCAGCAGAGTTGAAGCACTCGGCGGCGCACGGCATGGTGGTAAGAAATGCACACACACACATACACACACACACACACACACACACACTTACACAGAGCCCTGAGTGCATCTTGGATCACGCGCATAGCTGAGCATCTCCCTGTCCTGCCTCTCTGCCACACAGGGAGCGTCTATTTTTGCGTTTTTTCCTTCTTGCCGTTATTAAAGTGGCAAAAACTTTAATTTTCCCAAAGTTCCCTTTTATTCCAAGTGCAGGTAGTCAACAAAGATGTATGAGATTGAAGCCCTATTTAATTTATTTAGTAGGTCGATTGTTTTTGTTGTCGTTTAATTTGGACGAGTTTTGTAATGCAGTGGAATCTTCACGTCAGGTTCAATGTGGCTTTTGAAGCTGTCTGAGAATGGAGGAGACGGAAGAGGAAGGAAAAATGGATTTCACCAATAGTCGCCCAAACCCAATGCTGTGTGGGTGGGCTTTAGTTCATGGCCAAGTGGGACCTCTTTATGTCATTTAATTCATGTATGTCATAGTCATTTGTGGATTATTGCAGTTAAAAATGTGTTTTTTACCTCAAAACATGGCTCAGCCTTTACACACGACTATGAGGACGAGCTCTTCTGTGGTGCTTGGAATTCTATATTTAAGCAGTAGAACCCGAGAGGGAGCGTGTTATTGTGAAATGACATCCCGGCTGTGATTCGGTGGCCGTAGATCGTCACAGCCGTGATGTTATTGGTGATAACTCACTCTTCGAGTGTTCTACTGCTTTAATACAACAGTTAAATAAATACAGTAAGAAATGAATAAACTGGGCCGTGAACATCTTATACAGTCAACAACTGAATATCAGAAATATTCTATACTGTAAAATAGTCTGGCTCACTTTCTTCTCTGACTGCTGTTTCTTGACCCATCCCTCGAGTCTCAGAGCTCATCGTAATGCACAGATCTGATTGGCTGAGTAGCGTCACGCGTGCGATTGGTCCGAGTCTCCGGCTGCCAAAGCCCTCATAAAGGCTAGAAAAGTTACACTGATTGAAACAGGACAACCCATCCAAATTAAATAATTCCCCATAGTTTGTTGGTTATAGGTCCAGGTCCGCATAGGACAGAGTCTGGGTCTGGACACCGTGGTCCGAGTCTATTAATGACCACTGGCGTAGATGTTTCTTCCAGTTGTCCAGTCTGAATTCAGTAGGAGTTAAGGTTGTTTCATGTGTTTGCTTGAACTTTTAATCGTGGGGCCTTCCCCAGACCCTGGGTCATCTGTCTTCATCCTTTTTCATCTGTTCCAGTTCTGAGAAGTTCAGGTGTGTTCTCTCTCTCTCTCTCTCTCTCTCTCTCTCTATTTGTCTATCTTTCCCTCTCTTCCTCTGTCTCTTTCTCTCTTGTCTTCATACAGAACTAAAATCATTATCTCTTTCTCTTGCTCACTCCTCCTACCTCTCTCTCTCTCGCTCTCTCTCTCTCTGTATCTCTTTACCCTCTGTCAACATCTTTCTTTTTCTTTGTCTCTAATCTTTTCTCTCTCTCACTCTCGTTTTCTCTCTTTCTCTCTCTTATCATCCCTCTTACTTTACTCCCACGCCCCTTTTCTTGCTTTTTCTGTATTTTTCTCTCGCCCTCTCTTCTTTCTCTCTCTCTCTGCTGACAGGCACAGATGGACTGGGAGGACGGCTAAGTCCTCAGAACAGAAGACGGTGGAGAGAAGCTGGGGAGAAAGCAGTGGTGCGTTCAGATGAACAGAGAATCTGAGAGAGTAGAGGCTTCAGGCCGTGTGAGGGAAGAGTCCACACAAATATTTCATTGCACTTCTGAGAAGTTAACAGCACAAATTCTCCAAAATCCTTCAAACACGTCACTTTTCCTTTTTTTCCATCCAGCACAACTGCAGTACAGCAGCTTTCCCGCTGCATTTACGACTCCACTCGCTTTTGCTGGTTTATGGATAAATGAGTGAATGACAGGCAGCTTCAGACAGGTGATCTAGCACAGGGTTTCTCAAACACTAGAGGGCACTCCCGAGCGAGTCCGGAATGAATGGGTTAAGATGGAACATTTGTAATGCTAACTAATCAGCACTCGGTAGCAGTAATGCTAACCAATCAGCTCTCAGTAGCAGTAATGCCAACCAATCACTGCACTGCAGTGCATTGCACTACACTACACTGCACTACACTACACTGCATGTCACTACACTACAATACACTGCACTGCACTACAATACACTGCACTGCACTACACTACAATACACTACACTACTCAACACTGCACTGCACTACACTGCACTACACTACACTACACTGCACTGCACTACACTGCACTGCACTGCACTGCACTACACTACAATACACTACACTACTCAACACTGCACTGCACTACACTACAATACACTACACTACTCAACACTGCACTGCACTACACTGCACTATACTACACTACACTGCACTGCACTACACTGCACTGCACTACACTGCACTACACTACACTGCATGTCACTACACTACAATACACTGCACTGCACTGCACTACACTACAATACACTACACTACTCAACACTGCACTGCACTACACTGCACTATACTACACTACACTGCACTGCACTACACTGCACTGCACTACACTGCACTATACTACACTGCACTGCACTACACTGCACTACACTACAATACACTGCACTACACTACACTACAATACATTGCACTACAATACACTGCACTACACTACACTACACTACACTACACTACACTGCACTACACTGCACTACACTGCACTACACTGCACTGCACTACACAACAATACACTACACTGCACTACAATACACTACACTACAGTACACTGCACTGCACTGCAGTACACTACACTACAATACACTACACTGCACTACACTACAATACACTACAATACACTACAAGTCAAAGAATCCACTATAAAGACCAGCCAACTAACAGGGTAAAACACAGGGCTTAAATACAAAAACAATGAGGGTTAACAAAACACAGGTGGATAACAGGTGAGAACAATCAAAGGCAGAGTCTAGAAACAAGGGGGCAGGACCGGGAAGAAGCAAAACAAGGAATCACATGGGCAAGACCAAAACAAAACAAAAGCACATGGAGGACTGGGAGGGGCCAATCAAGACAGAGGTGTAAATGTTTAGACTTACAGGGAAGTAGAGGAGTACAGCACCTGCCATGATGGCCTCCAGCAGAATCAGACCTGAAGCTTTGATTCTCTGAAACAGAGAGAGAGACAGCCTTTTAGAGCAGAGGGCTGTCCCACGTTGGGAGCTAATTCAGGTTCTCCTCCCTTGTGCTCTACTCTGCTAATACACAGCCCGGCTCTGTCACTTTCCCTAGACTTTAATTTCTACCCTCTCTACTCACTGGAGTCTCACACGGTGCCCTCAGCAAGCCATTAGATCCCCAACCGTAATGAAAAGATGAATAAACCTGCGCCTGGTTGAGTGTTAGTGTAGGGGGAATGCAGAACTGTTCCTCGGTGGGTGTCTTTCTGAAATCTGCTGATGAAAACCAATACGGTTCCGCTTAGAGAGACCTATTTTCGTCAGGTGAGGTATTCCTTTAGGAGCGGGGGGGAGTCCAGCAGAGGCATAAGGTCGTATGCAAACGTTTGGGCTTCTACAGACTTAAAAAAGATGGTTCTTTAAGGGTTCTTTAGTAGAGAAAAAGTTTGCGTACAGAACCATGAGCACTCATAGAACCCTTTGTAGGGTAGAGTTCTTCAGATTGATGGAGAATGTGATGTAGATCAGACTTCTAGACCTCATTCCAATCTAAGAAATCAGAGTGTGCCGTTTACAGATACCTGCAGAAATCAGATTTTTTGGCCAAAACTCTTAACACTTTCGTAAACCTGCCTGATGTCTCAGGCACCAGGCAGTGAATTCATAACCATGTCTCATTTAATATCTTTCTCTGAAGGAGCTTTGAGAGGTGGACGTCTGGTTCCTATCACCACCACTGTGAGCAATTCTTGGTTACTCTAGAACTGAGCATTTCACACCAAACCACTCTTCTAAGCCACCTCTCCTTCTGGGTACCAAACCACTCTTAATGACTTAAACGTTTAATTATGCAGAAATTTTGAAAAACTTACGGGATTCCCCTTCAGACTACGGTCTGTCATGGTTTCCTTGGGCTGACATTGTCCTGTCCATGTCTAACTCATCTGGTCACCCTAGCCCCGCCCCCCACTGTCATCTGTCTCACCTGTGTTCAGTTTGCCTGCATTGTTACCATCCTTGTTTCAAAAAGTGTTAATGCATTAATGTGACTTTGTAAATATTACATGTCTTAAAAATAAAGTACAAACCCAATTCCAAAAAAGTTGGGACGCTATGTAAAATGTAAATAAAAACAGAATGCAATGACTGGCAATCAATCAAGTCCAGCTTTTTTGAGATGCGTTGCTGCCAGCAAGATCTGAGTTAATATTTTTTTTATGAAATGGTAAAATGTCTCACTTTCAACGTCTGATATGTGTTCTATGCTCTACTGTCAATAAAATATGGATCTATGTGTATTTGTAAATCACTGCATTCTGTTTTTATTTACATTTGTTTACATTTTACACAGCGCCCCAGAACGGGGTTGTATTACAATATGCAACTATGAAATAATTGTTTTGGACTGTACTGACCTTGTTGCGGCGGAAGTGGTAGACCACCGGCATGCTGATGAAGTCCAGCAGCATGCAGAGGCCCTGGAAAGAGGCCACGGCCACCCGCAGGACGCCGTCCTCCTGCGCCAGACACGGCGAGTCGTCCCGACAAAAGGAGCAGCCCTCGCGACACGGCAGGCATCGAGGGGACACGTCCGAGGGCTCGTCACTGTAGAGACCCTGCTCTGACTCTGCTGACCACAGAGAAATCAGAGGAAATGCTTCCGTTTACTCTCCCCAACTGCCTCATCGCACTTTTATGCTCATACAAAACTCTCCTGTAAGTAAGACATCGATCGTTGGTTCAAAGTCAGCGTTAAAACTCATCTGGGACTTTTATCTGACTTAAAATCCTTTGATAATCCCTTGATTAAAATGTGTATTTTCTGACAAAATAAAAGTCCTTGCCCATATTCTTTTCCACATTTTCATGACGCTCAGCTCACTCATACAATCTATTGAGTCTGGTCAACTTTTCACTACCTAAATAATATGTTTCAATTAATTAACTGACCTCACTAATTAATTAATTAACCAACTCATTAACTCATTAGTTAATTAGCTTGCTTGCCTTCCTTGTCAGCTTCTGTGTGTAAAAATCGTTCATATTGATGTAGATGAAGGTAAATGTTCCTGCCTACACTTTGAAAAAAAAGATGGTTCTTCAAGGGTTCTTCAGTAAAGGAAATGTTTCTTCTCTTCTAGAGCCACGAGTTCTTGCTTTAATGATTACTTGCATGGTGAAATGGTTCGTTGGATTAAAGGGGGAAAAAACCTGTATTATGGTTCTGTTTAGAACCTTTTTGAAAATGGTTATATATAGCACCGAAAAGGGTTCTTTTACTGTTACAACCTTGACGTTATAACAACAGAAGAGTCCTTTTTGGGTGCTATATAGAAGGTTCTATATAGAACCATGCACAACACATTCTCTATCAATCGGAAGAACCCTTTCACCACGCAAAGAACCATTTAAGCTTGGTTGAAATTATTCTATAATAGCTATTTTACTAAATAATTTAGTAAATTACTAAAGAACCTTTGAAGAACCATCTTAAATATTCCTAAAAAGATGGTAATTCAAGGGTTCTTTAGTAATAAAAATGGTTCGATGTAGAGCCGTGATCAGACAAAGAACCCTGTATATGAGCAAAACCTTCTTTGAGTTATGAAATGGTTCTTCAGGTTGAAGCAGAATGTGTTGTATATGGTTCTATATAGAACCTATTTGAAAATGCACCACAAAGGGTTCTTCTATTGTTTCAAGCTTGACATTGTAACAGTAGAAGAACCCTTTTGGTGCTTTATAGAACCATTTTTAAAAATGTTCTACACAGAACCTACATTTTTCCTTCAATCCGATTTGACCATGCAAAGAACCATTTATTAAAGAACCTATTTTAATACACTCTTAAGAAAGATGGTTCTTCGGGGGTTCTTTAGTAAAGAAAGTGGTCCCATACAAAACCATGAAAACCTTTCTACAAGTAAAGGTTTCTTTGCATCATAAAGGGTTAATCAGATTGATGAGAATGTTCTACACAGAACCTTTTTTTAATTGGTTCTATAGAGCACCAAAAAGAATTATTCTACTGTTACAATGTCAAGCTTGCAATAACAGAAGAACCCTTTTAGGTCGGAACTTTTACCAGGCAAAGACCCATTTATTAGAGAACCCTAGAAGAACCATCTTATTTTAATAGTGAAGTACTTATGAAAACTGCATGGGTAAAACTCACAAACTTGTACTGTGAAAATATAATATGTTAATATTCACCGATCAGGCATAACATTCTGACCATCTCCTTGTTTCTGCGCTCATTGTCCATTTTACCAGCTTTTATCAGTGTGTGTTGTGCTGGTACGAGTGGATCAGACACAGCAGCGCTGCTGGAGCTGATAAAATAGATAATAAGCGTAGAAACAAGGAGGTGGTCAGAATGTTATGCCTGATCGGTGTATGATAGTCAGACGTTCCACCGGAGTAGCCCCAAAGATCTCTTCCACAAGGTGAAGCCAGAACCCGGGTTCAACTGTGTCTGAATACAGCAGATAAACACATAACAAATTCACAGCAAACCCTGCATGCATCAGTTCTAGCTGCGTCTCTGGGGCATGAGGGAAACGTGCACACGAGTGGCCTGAATTACACACTCAGACAAAGCGTCCCACTGCTGTAGAGCCCCTTATTTGAGTAGAGCCCCTTATTTGTGTGAACAGCCCTCGCTCCCCTTTATGTAAATGAAGCAACGTTTTCCCGCACTGGTGTGCTTTCATTAAGAAACGGCGCAGTCTCGTTTCACTGGTGACTCACGGGCTATTTTTAGATCCCTTAATGTGCACGTGTGCGTGGAAGGATGAGAGGACTATGTAAAGTGGGATGTCGCCCATAGCAACCGGGATTCACCATGAATATGGATTCACATTTTTTGGGGTTTTTTTTGGGTGTCTTGTTGTGTGTGTGGGGGGGGGGAGGGCGAAGGTCCTGTAACATTCCAGTTAAACTTCAGTTAATGACGTCCTGACACCGTAACAAATATGTTGTGAAAACGCTGAAATCAAAATTCTAGAGGGAAAGTAAACTTCCATTTGGGAAAAACACGCACAAACTTTCTAAGCCGTTTCTCCCTCAGGGTGGAAGGCAGGATACACCCTAGACAGGTCATCAGCCTATCGCAGGGCAGACACATTCACTCCCACCTAGGGGCAATTTAGCACATCCAGTTGGCCTGGCTGCATGCCTTTGGACTGTGGGAGGAAACCGGAGAACCTGGAGGAACCCCACATAGACATGGGGAGAACATGTAAACTCCACACAGAGAGGACCGCGGTCCCCTGGCCGGGGAATCGAACCCAGGCCTCCCCTTGCTGTGAGGTGACAGCGCTACCCACCGCGCCACCGTGCTGCGATTGGGAAAAACAGATGCTCGTATATGAATTTAGATAATGGTCATTTATCCAGTGTTGTATAGCCTGCTTGACCTTCGCAATGGTGAGCTTCTGTCCAGCTGTGGTCCACCTCACACTGCACTGCAAAAATGGTGTCTTGTCAAGTAAAAGGATCTTATATATAGTCAATAAGCTAAATATTTCTCCTTGTTGTAGGTGTGAGAAAGTAAAGTTAGAGATAAATTTACTTAAACCAAGTAAACAGAGACTCTTGAACTCTTAGAGAAAAAGTACTAAACTCCCACTCTGTGTGATAGTTTAGTATCTCAAGGCTCCATCTCAGCGGCTTTAGTCAGGGAACATAACTGAACCATAATCCACTGAAATGATCTGTTCTAAGCTGTACTGACTCCACACACCCCGCCTTGCCTCGCCTCGCCTCCAGGCTTTTATTCTACTGCTCTGTTTTAAAACATTCGGATATGAAAAGGAACAAATACCAACTTTTCACCTGGAGAACCTGATTTAAGCTTCACAATCAGACCTTAGAACCACTGTAGAACCTTTGAGGGAACATCTACACTGTTTGTACCTTGATGAATGTAAAATGTACCCGAACAGAACCTTCATTTCTAACAGTGTATAATAAGTGCACAACCCTCTCACAATAGGAAATTTTAGTTATGTGGAATAGATTTAAAATCTTTTTTTCCCCATTTTTTGCAGTGTGTAAAGAATTTCTGTATTTCACCATCACAGTCGCATGAGCCTCTCGTCTCCCACTGTTTCATTCAGGAGCACATTCACCCACTCCTCAAACTCTAGAGCTACTGAGAATGTAGCGGTAGACTATATTATTGTGAGCGAGAGAGAGAGGGAGAGAGAGAGAGAGAGAGGGAGAGAGAGAGAGAGAGGGAGAGAGAGAGAGAGAGGGAGAGAGGGAGAGAGAGAGAGAGAGGGAGAGAGAGAGAGAGAGCGAAGGCAAGAGAGAGACAGCGCGAGGGAGAGAGAGAAAGAGAGCAAAAGAGGGCGAGAGAGGAAGAGAGAGAGATTGAGAGAGAGACAGAGAGAGAGAGAGAGAGAGAAAGAGTGAAAGTGGGCGAGAGAGGGAGAGACAGAGAGAGCGAGGGCGAGAGAGAGAAAGGGCAAGGAAGAGAGGGAGAGAGAGTGAGAGACAAGTCTTTACAAGTCTATATATATATATCGCTGTTGTCAGCAAAAAACCTCGTATCTCCATTTTTGTCGATATTCAGTTTTTAACATAATTTGAAAATACCTATTGCTCTTTATATTGTATGTAAATTTCATGATGAATGGACCAAAAGAAACGGCCCAAAATGACTTGGAAAAAACTCTGGTTCTATTGACGTACATTGAAAGTAATGTAGGTTTTTCCCTTCTCCTGTAAAGTTACCATTTTGGAGATACAAGGTTTTGTCCCAAAATAATATATATATATAGCTTGGTTTGCACAACCTGTACCAGCATAAAAGCCCAGCATGGGACGTTCAAGTGAGTTTACTGTTTATTTTATGTATTTTTTTGTGTAGTTTGGACTGAAACACTCCTTATAACTTCAGTGAACAGACGGGTGTATATAGTTGCTTTTGGGACATCACAGAAGCAATGAATTCGAAATTAGCTGCTTAGCTTTGTGTGGACGACATGGACTGGGCAATAAACAAAGGACATTCAGTCTCACATTTTTCCAAAGGAATCTGCAGGGAAGTTGCATTTTCTGCTTCTCACCATCCAAGTAATCCCAAACACATCTGACTGTGTGTATTTTCAGTAGCTTGTAAGGGGGACGGTAATAGAAATGTAAATAAGGTAATACGTTTAAAGCATATCCTGATGTGTTCCTCTTATTCTCGCCCCCCTCAGGGCTGGAAAATAGAACAAATTACATAATGCATGGAAAACAAACAGTTGTGTATGATACGCGGCTCCGATGGAGAAGATCAAACGGCGCTCCTTGAGCTATCAGTGGTGTAATTGCCGGCTGATGAACCGAGACACAACTGGAAGGCGCTATCTGTTTGAGTTAGCATCGCCCGTGGCTAATTAGGGCTGCGTTCCGATAGACAGCGATGCTCTGAGAGTTAATGATCTGGATGCAAAGTACCTGAGCAGCCACAAGCCAGCAGTCATTAGATGGTTCTCCCTGTTCCAAAGCCGGATTTAAGCCTTGTTTCATTTCAACGGCTTCATCTAACCCAGCCAGCGTCAGTGCTAACTAAAGCATGCATCAATTTCACATGAATTATTTCTCGCTCACAGCCAGAGTTACAGCTGTCTACTCCAGAGGCTCTTCAAGGGTTCTTTAGTAGAGGCAATGTTTGTACATAGAACCATGAACACTCACACTTTAATGGGTCTTTGCATGGTGAAATGGTTCTTCACATTGATGGTGATTAAGATCAAGAGACCCTTATTAGTCCCACAACAGGGAAATTTAACCCATCCGTGTAGTGAAAAGCCACATACGCACTAGTGAATGCGCACACACACACACACACACACACACACACACACACACACACACACACACACACACACACACACACACACACACACACACACACTAGGGGCAGTGAGCACACTTGCCCAGAGCAGTGGGCAGCCCAATCCACAGTGCCCAGGGAGCAGTTGGGGGTTAGGTGTCTTGCTCAAGGACACCTCAGTCATGGACTGTCGGCTCTGGGGATCAAACCAGCAACCTTCCAGTCACAAGGCTGGTTCCCTAACCTCCAGCCCATGACTGCCTGGATGTGCTGTATATGGCTCTATATGGTACCAGAAAGTGTTCTTCTAATGATTGTTGACAACAGAAGAACACTTTTGGGTGCTACATAGAACCATTTTCAAAAAGGTTCTATGTTGAACTATCTACAACACATTCTCCATCAATCTGAAGAACCTTTTCACCATGCAAAGGACCATTTCAGCATGTATATAGTTCTTTGAGTGTTCATGGCTCTGTCCAGAGCTGTTGTCGTACTAAAGAACCACCTTTTTAAGAACTTTTTAAGTTTAAGAACTTAAGAACCACCTTTTTAAGCTTGGAAGGACTTTATCCTTAGCACTTAGTGACTAGCATTTAGTTCCTAGAATTTCGGTCATGTTGTGTTATGCTTGTGAAAAATGATGATCAAAAAAACAGACGAATTGAGCTTAACCAGCTTTAGCTCATATGCTGATGAATGCTGCATGTTCTATGAGGTTCTACTGCCGTTTTAGAGGTGGTACTGGAAGAGTTTTTGAGCTGAAACTTTGGTATTTCTACTCAACACCCTGAGAAAAACTGTAACTAATTTACTGCCACCACTGATCTCACCGGAAGTCTGATCTGAGGAGATTTGTTGAAGGAAGTATCACTCAGAGACGGCTGTGTTTGGCTGAGAGTGGCGTGACTCACCTTTAAGGGTACATTTACGTTAAACGTGATCTAGCAGACTAAAATGATCTGGTACATGACTCCTTTCCTTACGGTAAATTTGTTATATATAAGATGCTTTTACTTTTCACTTGACTCAGTTTTTCTCTGTAGTAAGAATACTTTTGATAGAGTTTGGGTTTAGGCTACTCTACACACTTCTGCTTGCACCTCACAAGTGGGTAAACTGTGTATTCGTCATTTTTTACATCAAAACAAACAGGAAAATTTGACAAGTTCAGACAGAAACTCACAAGGCCATCTAGGCCTACAGAGAAGGCCTAATCATTTCTGTGAAATTAAAGAAAATACTGTCATTTTTCTTTCTTTTTAGGTAGATACAGCCAAGCAAACTCTCTCATTGGTTAGGACTTCAGGAGGTGAACAGAAGGCCTTAAATGTCAGACTAACTACCAGCATAATTAGAATCTGACAGTGGAATCAATCCATCACGTTGGGCCTAATTTTGTAAGTAAAACCATCACTCTAGTATTTCTGAAAGCTCTAAATGCATCACTGACTGTGAATATAAAGTGTGGTCTAACCAGGTTTCAGTTAGTTGCTAGAAATGGAAAACAGCAGTGGAGTAACTGTAAAGCTGCTGCATACAAGGTAAAACAAATGCTAATATTTGTTACAAGTGCCCAATAAAATACATCAAATACATTTTACAAGCTTGGCAGTCGTGGGCTGGAGGTTAGGGAACCAGCCTTGTGACAGGAAGGTCGCAGGTTTGATCCCCAGAGCCGACAGTCCATGACTGAAGTGCCCTTGAGCAAGACACCTAACTCCCAACTGCTCCCTGGGCGCTGCGGATAGGGCTGCCCACCCTTCTGGGCAAGTGTGCTCACTGCCCCCTAGTGTGTGTGCTCACTAGTGTGTATGTGGTGTTTCACTGCATGGATGGGTTAAATGAGGATGGTAAATATTTCCCTGTTGTGGGACTAATAAGGGTCACTAAATCACTCTGTTTAATGTAGAACTGCCTTACATAAAACTAGAATCCCATAGGTGTGCTAATAGAAATTATTGTAGTGAGTTTTTTCCAGGTTTTTGACCAGATTATTGCCCAAACTGAAGGCTTAGCTCTAATAGTCATGGTTCATCATAGTATGTGTCTAATTATGCAACTACAGAATTACATGTAAATAATTTGTACTGTAAAAAAACAGCAAAACAACAATTACACCTGTAGAGTTCTAAGGATTTGGAGTTTTTTTCCCAGAACGACACTAAAGGATTCACCTTTCGTTCTATTTCAAACTCACCTGCTGCTCCGTTTCACTGGGGAATAACCCCGCATAAGGAAACAAGCGCTCTCAAAATACACAGAGTATCTAAAAACAGCCCACTCTTTAGGTGGGGGTGGGAAGGTGAAACACTCACTTGAGACGCCGTTGAGTGCCACTCGGCTGGGTGAGTAGAAGCCTCTTTTACACTGGCACTTGTACTTGTCCAGAATGAAGCCGTGTCCCGGGACGGGTTTACACTGAGGAGAGGAGAAAAGGAGGAGACAGTAAACAGACCAGTGACAAGACTAATAAAACAGCATCACTACAAAACACTGGTGATATTTAGACTTAAGTTAATTGATACTTTTTTGATCACACACCCGGGGAATTTCCACCTCCGCATTTAACCCATCCGTGAAGTGAAACACCACATACACACTAGTGAACACACACACACTAGGGGGCAGTGAGCACACTTGCCCGGAGCGGTGGGCAGCCCTATCCATGGCGCCCGGGGAGCAGTTGGGGGTTAGATGTCTTGCTCAAGGGCACCTCAGTCATGAACTGTCAGCTCTGGGGATCGAACCGGCAACCTTCCGGTCACAGGGCCAGATCCCTAACCTCCAGCCCACGACTGCCCCCATATCTGAACATGTTCTAGTATTTCATGCGTTCCTTGAGATCCTTTTACAATGTTTGTTTGTTTTTATGTACTAAAAACATTTAGAATCCATTTTTCCCCACTGCAGACGACCCAACAGATGTTTGGTGTTCGCATTTTGGTTCCTGTGCAGCTGCAAGGCACAAGCACTAGAAGTCAATAGTCACCCAACCCAAAACTTTTCTCTTCCCCATCAAACCACATCCAGACCTTCATTAAGATCATGCAGACTTGTTAAGGACGCCGAATGACTTTCTCTAAACTATAAAAAGTGTTGCAAACTATAAAAATGAACATTTTTGACAACCGAGGGTTGCTGAAATGTATGACACGCAGATATATAAATTCTAGTGAATCCTGTTGTTTTTTCTATTCACAAATAATTGTTAACCTTAATAAAGTAAAAGTAACTTAAAAAAAAGAAACTAAAGCAATTTTGAGTGCAATCCATTGACTATAAACCAGCAAGACATGCATGGGATTTGAAATTCTGCACAAGACCTGGTGTCAAAAGTGGCTGAGAGTGAGGTTTTGTTCAATTTTATAACTCACAGTACATCATGCTGTGTCCCAAACCGCATCAACAAGTCTACAAAACCTTAATGAAGATCTGGATGTAGTTTGAAAGGCTTGTGAATAGTTTTGGGCATATATTTGCAAAAAAAGATTAGGGTGACTACTGACTTCCAGTGTCTGTTAGCAACATTAGCCTCATAGCAAAATTCTGAGACCAAACATGTCTTGGCTGATTGACTACATCTGGGATAAGTGGAAAACCAAGATCCAAAAGGAGAAGAAATAATGAGAGGAACAAAAGGAGAAACTCCCTAAGAACATGAGGAAGAACCAATGAGAGGAGCTAAGACTCCAAAGAAGAGACTTCCTAAGAACATGAGGAAGAACCACTAAGAGGAAACCAAGACTCCAAAGAAGAGACTTCCTAAGAATATAAGGAAGAACCACTGAGAAGAACCAATTTTAGAAGAAGAAACTCTATAAGAATATGAGGAAAAACCACTGAGAAGAACCAAAACTCAAAGGAAAAGAGCTGTAAGAGGATAAGTTGGAAACACTGAGACAAACCAAGACTCAAAGGAAAAACTCTCTAAGAGCATGAAGAACCAGTGAGAGGAGCCAAGACTTAAAAGAAGGAACCTGTTCTCCTCTAGGCCACAGTAGATTGTGCTGTTAGGATATAAAAGTGCTAAATATTGGTGCTGAAATGCTTCTGTTCGGCACCCAGACGGTAAATTGTAGGTTTCTTTGTCTTTAAATAGCGGATCTCCTCCTTCTTCCACACGCAGCTTCCTCTCCTGTCTCTTTGCTCCGCAGTCACATGCCAGAGTCTCAGCAGGCAGGGCTGAAAGGCCTCTGTGTATGAAGTACAGTCGAGTGGGTTTAATTAACGAAAGGGCGAGGCTTTGATTAGGGCTGGATGTTAATTCACTCTACCTCTGTGGGGATATGATATGCTTTATGACAGCATCTATACCACGGAATACCCATTTCACTGGTCTGCACTGACCATTGTGCCCAAAAAGGGGAAAAATTCACACATTTTTCAGGTTTGATTTTCAATTATTGGGTCTACATTTGATTTGATTTTTAAATATTTTATGTCCTAAAGAGAAACATGCCTACTTTCTAATTAGCTGATGAGCTGAATCAGCTGTGCTTAATGAGGCAGTGAGCTGAAGTCTGCAGTGCTTTGGCCTGCGAGGACTGGAGCCTGACACATGTGCTCTAGAGTGAGATTTCCTGCTTTAAAGACTTTAAACACCTCCTTCTGATGATGTATCTTGAAGGTGTGAGGAACTTTTGAAGTGTATTTGGGTGAATACATGAGGGCCAACATGAGGGAAAACACCCAGATGTCCAGCTTACTGCTATAAAAACAAATATTATGACTAAATGGCCAAAAGTGTTTGGACAACTGTCCTTAGGACTAACATCATGTGTTCCAGCCACACCTATTGCTAACAGGTATAAAATCAAGCACACAGCCTTGCAATCTCCATAGACAAACATTGGCAGGATGGTAGAATGAGTTGTACTGAAGAGCTCAGGGACATTGGCACGCTGTCAAAGGATGCCATTTCTGCCACAAGTCAGTTTGTGAAATTTCTGTCCTGCTAGATCTGCCCCAGCCATCTAGGTGCAACAACATCTCACTCACAACGTGATAGACCTCCCCAACAGGGCCTATTGTCTGTCCTCTGTTGGATCACTGTTCCAAACTTCCTCTGGAAACAATATCAGCACATTAACTTTACATCAGAGCTCATGGGGTTTCCATGGCTGAGCTGCACACAAGCCTAAGATCACTATGCGCAATGCCAAGTGTCGGGTGGAGGGGTGTAAAGTACATTGCCACTGGATTCTGGAGCAGTGGAAACGTGTTCTGAGGAGTGATGAATCATCCTTCACTATGTGGCAGTCTGATGGATGAATCTGGGTTTGGCGGATATCAGGAGAACATTACCCTTTTGAATGCACAGTGCCAACAGGAAAGTTTGGTAGAGGAGGGATAATGAGCTTGATTGACCAATGTTAATACCAAGTGTGTACAGGGCTAAAGTTGTTCTCATTGTATAAATTTGGACTACTACCATAGAGCAGGCTTATGTTTAAGCCTGCTGCTGATGAACTGAAGTCAGACGGAGGTTTGGGAGCTTTCAAACTGGCAGATCATCAAAACAGTTAAGGCGATTCTTAGACAAGTGAGTGAATAAATCAGATATATCTAAGAGGTTCAAATTCATCCTGGCATAGACTGCGATGGAAATTTTACTTCCTACTGACTCGCCTTGGCAGAGTCTGCCTGCAGGGGGATATATTTGGATGTGAGTGAGTGTGTGTGTTCATGGCCTGCAGTGACAGCAGACCCTCAGGACGGCCTTCAGCTTCAATCCATGCTGACCTGGCCACCTTTTCTGTGATAATAAATAAACCAGGGAATGTTCTGGTGTCAAGCCCCCCAGAGTTCAAACATCGTCTCAGAAGGATCCTGACCAATCTCCCTGACCAGCTGCCACCTCACTGCTGTATTCGCATAGTGAAAGCTAAGCTTCTGGGCTGATTTTGCATCTGGACATCTTAGGCTGGCTCAGCACAGTGAAACTTTCATGCAACTATTTGCATGTTTTAGGGTACTTGCAACTAAATTTCTATTCAGTTGCTCCACCACTTAACCAAATGAGCAGCTCTTGTTTGTTGGTACATCACATAATTTCATCAAAAAAGAAAAATAAATGGTGGCACAATCAGCTGGAAGATCTCCTTTTCAGCCACTTTCTGTTTTACTTTGCTGTCTGTTGATCCAATGAAATGAACGTTTGAAACAATGTTGTTTGACATCAACATGCGATGTGTTATCTGCATTTGGCTCCTTCGTGAATCTTGTTTTTGATGAAGTTGAGACACTTGCAGACTACTGTGGCTGGGTTTCACATTGCAGGATGCTTTTTTTTCACAATTCAAGTGAAATTTAGTTTTGTGTAAGTTTCATGCAACTATATTTGTGTGGAGTTTTCACCATACAGTGCACAACTTGGTGTGAAATATAGAATGAATGTCATGTGATCTAATTGTAAGAGAAGTTTTTGATGTTAAACTTTAGGCTGGCTTTACACAGTGAAACTTTTGAGTTGCATGCAACCTAATTTATGTGTAAATTGACAGTTATAAAAAGCAATTCAAAAACAATCTGAGTTGCATGCAACACATTTGATTACTCCACTTTGTAACCAAATTAGCAGCTTGTACTTTTTGATACAGCATATTGTTCTCACTATGAATAATAATGAAGTTGCATGGAAGTTGCACTGTATAAAGCCAGCCTTATAGGAATGCTGTATTTGTAGCTCACTGAAACAAATGGTGAATTTGTGTGGAAAGATTCTAAACTTTCAATGCAAACCACATTTATGTTTGTGAGTAAAAGAATAGATATTTGTTGAGTAAAAAATGGCAAGAGAGGCAGACAAAGGCTGTGTGAGAGGATAATAAATATTTACACAGTCTTTTTGTCAGTTCAGCAAGGCAAGCAAACACACTGCACTCCCCTAGACATCAAGTTGTTTGGATAGGGAAGACATACATGTTGATGTGGTCCTGGCTCCTCTGGGTACGACAGATAGTGAGAATGCCACATTGTTTTACGCCAACAATTACAACGCTCATGGTGGGCATGGTAAAAAGATTCTAAGGGTCAGTATTTTCATTTTGACTTAAAACCTTTTTATGATTGCCCATAAATAAATTCTTCCCATCTGTTCATTTGAATTCCTCCACGCCTAAGAACCTGATTCACAGGTTTCAGGGGTGTTCTCTTTCTATATGAGTACTTCCACCAATTAACTTATCATCAAGTCTGCTGTAAGCTCAGTTTGGTGCATTACAGGAAGAAAAAACTGGTTACTGTGTCTTCCTGTCTGCATAAACCACAAATTCAATTACATTTTTTGCATAACGCTTTCTACAAGACATTGTTCCAAAGCATCTTGCCAGAAATCCCGGACGTGCCCCCTAAAAGGGAAGCTGAGGGAGATAGCATCAGGAAAACTCCAGAAGAGCATGCAAAAGAAACACTGACAGAAACCAAGACTCAAAATGAAAAACATGATAAGACCACAAAAAGAAGAAATACTGACAGGAATCAAGACTCAAAAGGAAGTTCTCTTTAAGAACTTGAGGAAGAACCCCTGAGAGGAACCAAGACTCAAAATGAGGAAATCCCTAAGAGCATGAGAGTGAACCGCTGAGAGAAACCACAACTCAAAATGAGAAACTCATTGAGAACTTGAGGAAGAGTCCCTTGAGAGGGACTAAGATGGAAAACGAGAAAATACCTAAGAAAATAAGGAAGAGCCACTGAGAGGAGCCAAGACTCAAAATGAGAAACGCGCCAAGAGCTTGAGAAAGGAGCACTGAGAGGAACCAAGGGTCAAAACTAGGAACTCCCTACAAGCACGAGGAAGAACTACTGAGAGAAACCACAACCCAAATGAGAAACTCCTTAAGAACCTGAGGAAGAACCACTGAGAAGAACCAAGACTCAAAATGAGGAACTCCCTAAGGACACAAGAAAGAACCACTGAGAGGAACCAAGTGTCAAAATGAGGAACTCCCTAAGAACTTGAGGAAGCACCTCTGAGAAGAACCAAGACTAAAAACAAGAAACTCTCTAAGAGCATGAGGAAGAACTACTGAAAGGAACCAAGACTCAGAAGCGAGATAAAGGTGTTTCTATGCTGGAAAACTGTGTGTGATGCTCGTGCCTCAGTGTTGCCGATGTGTCGACTACTACTAATAAAGGAAGCCTCCCAACAACGTGCATTTGAGAAACTGCTGCTAATTTGGGCCTGATTTCAAAAGGTGTAGAAAACAACATCACCCTCAGTATCCAGTATCCACGACTTTTTTCTAAGAAGCTCAGAGAACAAACTCAAAGGTGCTTCTTCTAGTCATGCTATGGGTTGGTGACCTAAGAGTGGCACCAGTGTTTTCAAGCTTCACTTGCTTTCAAATAACGGCACTTCTTACGTGTGAGAAAATGAAAGAAGGAATGGTGCTTTTCAGCAAATGGAAGGATCTGCCACATGAAAGCATCCATGCATGCAAAGAAATCACGCCACTCTTCTGTGTGCTTCAGCCGCAACTAGGTAACAGAGGTGTGATGACTCACAGATTCTCTGGTTTCCATCTTAGCAACAGTGTTTGTTGCTTGGGATGAAATTAACTCTCAGCAGGGTCTTCTCAGAGCTTCATAATTATGCACCCACATGAGGTGACCACTTAAATCTGCCCTGCCGAGTTCAGACAAGAGCCTTCATTATCTCCTGATTTGATCCCAAATGCTTGAATTACTTTCAGGTACCCGCAACTTGTTATTTTCAATCTTGTCTGATCAAATTTGTTAGTCTATTCTATGTTCTGGATTGTTCCTCAACTCCCGGCTCCGGCTTCACCCTGACGCCACTTATCCATACCTAACTCCAGCTGTTAATCAAGATGTGCATGGACACTTGAGTACTTGGTTAACTGTTCCAGATACCACTACTGGAATACTGAATTCACTACTGACGTGTTTGTTACGTTCCACTTATGGATATTCAAGCAGAAAATATGCCAACCAGGCAAAACATTCTGAAACCTCCTTGTTTCTGCGCTCATTGTACAATTTATCAGCTCCACTTACTGTATAGCTGCACTTTGTGCTCTCTCTCTGGGTGGGTAGGATGGCCCGTCGTTTGTTATTCAGTGCAACTGCGATGAGTTGTGATGCACTTTAACATAATTTGTAGTTTTAATGTTTTTGACCAAATATTAATGTTTCATTTTGCTTATTTTGAGAGATAATCTAGACAAACAGCAGCAAACTGCTGTCATGGTAACGGCTACAAAAGGTAGATAAATAAGCAATGGGAGGGATTTAGTGTGAACCAGAATATAAAGTTGTACTTCATTAATATTCAAATCCACAGTTAATGTTTTTTTTTAACTGTAGGTGACCTCGACATGTTAGCATGTCATGCAGTGACTGATAGCGTTAGCTCCTAACTGGCATGGTGGTTAGTATGAGAATTCACCACAATAGGAACGCTGGGCTCATAAACATCTGCTTTAATTAGCAGTTCAGTTACGAGTGAATAGAAATTCTAAAGCAGGGAAGTTGATCTCAGCTGAAATCTATAAAGTTCTGTTTATTTCTTTCACATTAGACTTTAATGTTCACATGTTTCCTGTAATGAGATTCAAATACTGTTTAATACAGTTTGGACGACAGTAAATGTTTGTGAATTTAACTTGTTTTGTCATTTAATACATTTACACAGTCTGAGAAACTGTGATGTAAAAGAACTGCATAAATCCTACAAGCACTTCTAATTTAAACGTTATTTATTGAACATGGTGGAAAAACATGCAATTTTTTACATTGGATTTCTTCTTCTTCTTCTTTCGGCTGCTCCCTTTAGGGGTCGCCACAGCGGATCATCTGCCCCCATCCTGCCCTATCCACTGCCTCCTCTACTTTCACACCAACCATCTCCATGTCCACCTTCACTACATCCATAAACCTTCTCTGAGGTCTACCTCTTCTCCTTCTGCCCGGCAGCTCCATCTCCAACATTCTTTGCCCAATATCTCCACTATTCCTCCTCAACACATGTCCAAACCATCTCAACCTGGCCTCTCTGGCTTTATCTCCAAGCTGCTCCACCTTCACTGTCCCTCTGATCTGCTCATTTCTAATCTTGTCCATCCTGGTCACTCCCAACGAAAATCTCAGCATCTTCACCTCCAGCTCAGCCTCCTGTCTTTTAGACAGAGCCACAGTCTCCAAACCAGACATCATAGCAGGACGCACTGCTGTCTTATAAACCTTCCCTTTCACTCTTGCTGCTATCCTTCTGTCACACATCAGCCCTGACACCCGTCTCCACCCACTCCATCCTGCCTGCACCCTCTTCTTCACCTCTTTTCTGCACTGTCCATTGCTCTGGATGGTTGACCCAAGATATTTGAAGTCAATTTTTTTTACATTGGATTTATGTATTTAAATTGAATGGAAAATTGATGTTTTCATTTTTGGGCATTTTTTTGAGCGTTGATGGTTTTAGATTGCTTAACAACTCCCAACCCGCTCACTCCTCCACTAAAACTGTACACTGCAGTAACATTTGGAGATGGTTTGATGGTATGAAACAAATGGATATTGCCCAACCCTATAACAAATAGCAAAATATGCCATTATCTTAGTGCAGCCCAGGTGACCAATCGCGCTTTTCAAAATCATGTTCTCTGACTGCGTGCCGGGTTCATCAACTAGTGTCTCCGAATTATTTTTGCCTTCACTTTCTTGTTAGGGCAGAGAAATTAATTGCTCCTGACTCCGCCGGAGGCAGCATTCATACTAATGCAAAGTAGCAACGAGGTTAATGGAGGCCAGTCGGGCACCTTTGGCTCGAGAGTGTGTTCTCTTTGAAAACGTCTGCCTGAGCTGTGATGGTTTCTGAGCTTATCTCAAATGACAAGACGTGGATTGAGAGCCACAGTTCTGCCGTCTTTGGTGGAAACGAGGCTAAATTTAGAAAAGTACACACACACACACACACACACACACACACACACACACACACACACACACATCCTCAGACGTACACACAGTCTCTTCAACGCTTCACACTCAGTCAGATACAGCGTCTGCAAACAGTGCATTTCCTACAGAAAGATTTGAGTAAAAAATGATTTTTAAACTATTGGGTAAAATCATCCAGTTACACAGGCGACGCCGTCACCGTGGCAGCATGTCCATCATGAATAAAACAACCTTTTTTTATGACGCCAACATGTAAACACAGCATAAGGTTCTAGGCCTGTGCCTGTAACAGAATGCCTTTGCTCAGGTAACTGTGGAAATAAACGATCAAATCGAGGATGCTTACTTCACTCTTTATTGCACACTTTTCATTTACACACTTAATTTTGAGACGGTTAATAACAACGTTCCCAAATTCTAGAATAGGAATTTTTAGTACATAAACAACCTCAATAAACACACCTATAAACTAGAATAGGAGACATTAGTGCATTAATAACCCAAATAAACACTCTCATACAGTAGAATCAGAGATATTAGTCCATAAACAACCTCAATAAACACTCCTTCACACTAGAGCAGGAGATATTACATAAGCAACCTCAATAAACACTCCTTCGCACTAGAGCAGGAGATATTACATAAACAACCTTAATAAACACTCCTATACACTAGAATAGGAGATATTAGTCCATAAGCAACCCCAATAAACACTCTTTCACACTAGAATAGGAGATATTAGTCCATAAGCAACCTCAATAAACACTCCTATACACTAGAATCAGAGATATTAGTCCATAAGCAACCTCAATAAACACTCCTATACACTAGAATAGGAGATATTAGTCCATAAGCAACCTCATTAAACACTCCTATACACTAGAATAGGAGATATTAGTCCATAAGCAACCCCAATAAACACTCTTTCACACTAGAATAGGAGATATTAGTCCATAAGCAACCTCAATAAACACTCCTATACACTAGAATCAGAGATATTAGTCCATAAGCAACCCCAATAAATACTCTTTCACACTAGAATAGGAGATATTAGTCCATAAGCAACCTCAATAAACACTCCTATACACTAGAATCAGAGATATTAGTCCATAAGCAACCCCAATAAACACTCTTTCACACTAGAATAGGAGATATTAGTCCATAAGAAACCTCAATAAACACTCCTATACACTAGAATCAGAGATATTAGTCCATAAGCAACCCCAATAAACACTCTTTCACACTAGAATAGGAGATATTAGTCCATAAGCAACCTCAATAAACATTCCTATACACTAGAATAGGAGATATTAGTCCATAAGCAACCCCAATAAATACTCTTTCACACTAGAATAGGAGATATTAGTCCATAAGCAACCTCAATAAACACTCCTATACACTAGAATCAGAGATATTAGTCCATAAGCAACCCCAATAAACACTCTTTCACACTAGAATAGGAGATATTAGTCCATAAGCAACCTCAATAAACATTCCTATACACTAGAATAGGAGATATTAGTCCATAAGCAACCTCAATAAACATTCCTATACACTAGAATAGGAGATATTAGTCCATAAGCAACCCCAATAAACACTCTTTCACACTAGAATAGGAGATATTAGTCCATAAGCAACCTCAATAAACACTCCTATACACTAGAATCAGAGATATTAGTCCATAAGCAACCCCAATAAACACTCTTTCACACTAGAATAGGAGATATTAGTCCATAAGCAACCTCAATAAACATTCCTATACACTAGAATAGGAGATATTAGTCCATAAGCAACCTCAATAAACATTCCTATACACTAGAAGAAGAGATATTACATAAACAATCTCAATAAACACTCTTTCACACTAGAATCAGAGATATTAGTCCATAAACAAGCTCAATAAATACTCCTATACACTAAGAGATATTACATAAGCAACCTCAATAAACACTCCTTCATACTAGAACAGGAGATATTACATAAATGACATCAATAAACACTCCTATACACTAGAATAGGGGCTATTAGTCCATAAACAACCCCAATAAACACTCTTGTACACTAGAATAGGAGATATTAGTCCATAATTAACCCCACAAGGCATGGAATTTTTTTTTCATTTTTAATTTGGCCATGAAACTGGATTAAACCAGTGTTAAAGAAGGAAATTGTGAATATCACGATAAAATTTACTGTCCGAGGCCACAGTGAGTGTAGCCTCAGTGAGTGTAGACCGTTGCCTTTTGTCCGAGGCTGTTTTGCCTGATGTCCAGCTGTTTGAGAGCTCAGGCGTGTGTTTTACCTCAGAACCTGAAGCTGTTTTGTCTGATGTCTGAATCCTACGGACGTCCTAAAATGTACAGCATAACGTGGACAGCTTTCTTTTTATGATATCTACCTGCAGCACTGAGCGTGCATCTCAACAGCTGGGTATCTAGAACAATTCCATCTATGCTACCTACAAGAAAAGTGGTATTAATGTACTAGGGTCTGTTAAGGCTTACAGGCCTGTAAGTGTAAATTCCTCATCGCTCCAGTGAGAATGTAAAGAAGCAGACTTCAGACGCCAAACACGATGCAGATTGACTAACTACATCGGTTTGGTGCGGTTTGGTTTGGTATGGATGTTGTGCTGCCGAAGCTTTTCGTCTCTGCTCCTCCTCCTCTAGAGCCCCTGAGAGAGGGACCACACAGACAAAGAGCACGGTCAATAATTCAGCGAGTCCGCTCCAATCCATTACGCTGCATTTATTATGGATCATAACGTTACAGGCAGGCAGGTCTCCTCCCCACCGACTGCACACAAACACAGAAAACCTTAACAAGAAGTCAGCACATCTACAGCTGGGCTCCGTACGCCGCTCTGATGCCTCGGTGACAGACGTCCCTGTCAGTTCTCATACAGATGAAGGGAATCACACAGGCAAACACAACAGCTGGCACATACCCATTGAACGTCTGGGGAGGCTTAACATGCGCACAATTTCCGACAGTTCTGAAGCAGTTATTCAGCTACTGGCTTAATGAGTTTTCACAAGAGTTACAGTGCTTAAGACAACAACTCTTTCCTTATTGACTTTCCTTCTTTTTGCCACCCCGGGACATTTTTTATCACTTTTAGACAAACACAGGTGTCCTACTGTCCTGCCTCAGCTTCCTATTGGCTGAGCTTTTAACTCTTTCAGACCTACATTAAGGTCTTTTTGCTTATTTGCTTTTTGCTAGAATAGGATAAATTAGTCCATAAACAACCTCAATAAATACTCCCAAACTCTTGAATAGGAGATATTAGTCCATAAGCAGTCACAATTAACACTCACTTACACACTAGCAGAAAATATTAGACCATAAACAACCTAAATAAACACTTCTCTAGACTAAAATAGGAGATATTAGTCCATAAACAACCTCAAAACACTGAAATTCTTTTGAATGCGAGACATTAGTTGACAACATTCGCTCCTATATTCTTGAATAGAAAATATTAGTCGATAAACAATCTCACTAAACGCTCCTATACACTAGAAAAGGAGATATTAGTCCACAATCTCACTAAACGCTCCTATACACTAGAAAAGGAGATATTAGAACACAATCTCACTAAATGCTCCTATACACTAGAAAAGGAGATATTAGAACACAATCTCACTAAACGCTCCTATACACTAGAAAAGGAGATATTAGTTATAAACAATCTCACTAAACGCTCCTATACACTAGAAAAGGAGATTAATTATAAACAATCTCACTAAACGCTCCTATACACTAGAAAAGGAGATTAATTATAAACAATCTCACTAAATGCTCCTATACACTAGAAAAGGAGATATTAGAACACAATCTCACTAAACGCTCCTATACACTAGAAAAGGAGATATTAGAACACAATCTCACTAAATGCTCCTATACACTAGAAAAGGAGATATTAGAACACAATCTCACTAAACGCTCCTATACACTAGAAAAGGAGATATTAGAACACAATCTCACTAAATGCTCCTATACACTAGAAAAGGAGATATTAGAACACAATCTCACTAAACGCTCCTATACACTAGAAAAGGAGATATTAGTCCACAATCTCACTAAACGCTCCTATACACTAGAAAAGGAGATATTAGAACACAATCTCACTAAATGCTCCTATACACTAGAAAAGGAGATATTAGAACACAATCTCACTAAACGCTCCTATACACTAGAAAAGGAGATATTAGTCCACAATCTCACTAAACGCTTCTATACACTAGAAAAGGAGATATTAGTCCACAATCTCACTAAACGCTCCTATACACTAGAAAAGGAGATATTAGTTATAAACAATCTCACTAAACGCTCCTATACACTAGAAAAGGAGATATTAGAACACAATCTCACTAAATGCTCCTATACACTAGAAAAGGAGATATTAGAACACAATCTCACTAAACGCTCCTATACACTAGAAAAGGAGATATTAGAACACAATCTCACTAAATGCTCCTATACACTAGAAAAGGAGATATTAGAACACAATCTCACTAAACGCTCCTATACACTAGAAAAGGAGATATTAGAACACAATCTCACTAAACGCTCCTATACACTAGAAAAGGAGATATTAGAACACAATCTCACTAAACGCTCCTATACACTAGAAAAGGAGATATTAGAACACAATCTCACTAAATGCTCCTATACACTAGAAAAGGAGATATTAGAACACAATCTCACTAAATGCTCCTATACACTAGAAAAGGAGATATTAGTCCACAATCTCACTAAACGCTCCTATACACTAGAAAAGGAGATATTAGAACACAATCTCACTAAATGCTCCTATACACTAGAAAAGGAGATATTAGAACACAATCTCACTAAACGCTCCTATACACTAGAAAAGGAGATATTAGTCCACAATCTCACTAAACGCTTCTATACACTAGAAAAGGAGATATTAGTCCACAATCTCACTAAACGCTCCTATACACTAGAAAAGGAGATATTAGTTATAAACAATCTCACTAAACGCTCCTATACACTAGAAAAGGAGATATTAGTTATAAACAATCTCACTAAACGCTCCTATACACTAGAAAAGGAGATATTAGAACACAATCTCACTAAACGCTCCTATACACTAGAAAAGGAGATATTAGTTATAAACAATCTCACTAAACGCTCCTATACACTAGAAAAGGAGATATTAGTTATAAACAATCTCACTAAACGCTTCTATACACTAGAAAAGGAGATTAATTATAAACAATCTCACTAAACGCTCCTATACACTAGAAAAGGAGATATTAGTCCATAAACAATCTCACTAAACGCTTCTATACACTAGAAAAGGAGATTAGTTATAAACAATCTCACTAAACGCTCCTATACACTAGAAAAGGAGATTAGTTATAAACAATCTCACTAAACGCTCCTATACACTAGAAAAGGAGATATTAGAACACAATCTCACTAAATGCTCCTATACACTAGAAAAGGAGATATTAGAACACAATCTCACTAAACGCTCCTATACACTAGAAAAGGAGATATTAGTCCACAATCTCACTAAACGCTTCTATACACTAGAAAAGGAGATATTAGTCCACAATCTCACTAAACGCTCCTATACACTAGAAAAGGAGATATTAGAACACAATCTCACTAAATGCTCCTATACACTAGAAAAGGAGATATTAGAACACAATCTCACTAAACGCTCCTATACACTAGAAAAGGAGATATTAGTCCACAATCTCACTAAACGCTTCTATACACTAGAAAAGGAGATATTAGTCCACAATCTCACTAAACGCTCCTATACACTAGAAAAGGAGATATTAGTTATAAACAATCTCACTAAACGCTCCTATACACTAGAAAAGGAGATATTAGTTATAAACAATCTCACTAAACGCTCCTATACACTAGAAAAGGAGATATTAGAACACAATCTCACTAAACGCTCCTATACACTAGAAAAGGAGATATTAGTTATAAACAATCTCACTAAACGCTCCTATACACTAGAAAAGGAGATATTAGTTATAAACAATCTCACTAAACGCTCCTATACACTAGAAAAGGAGATATTAGAACACAATCTCACTAAACGCTCCTATACACTAGAAAAGGAGATATTAGTTATAAACAATCTCACTAAACGCTCCTATACACTAGAAAAGGAGATATTAGTTATAAACAATCTCACTAAACGCTTCTATACACTAGAAAAGGAGATTAATTATAAACAATCTCACTAAACGCTCCTATACACTAGAAAAGGAGATATTAGTTATAAACAATCTCACTAAACGCTCCTATACATGAGAAAAGGAGATATTAGTCCATAAACAATCTCACTAAACGCTTCTATACACTAGAAAAGGAGATTAGTTATAAACAATCTCACTAAACGCTCCTATACACTAGAAAAGGAGATTAGTTATAAACAATCTCACTAAACGCTCCTATACATGAGAAAATGAGATATTAGTCCATAAACAATCTCAAACAGGCTCCTAAACTCCAGAATAAACTATAATAGCTCAATAATCAATCTCAGAAAAGGCTCATAAACACTAAAATCCACCAAAAACTGGAATTTTTCTGTTGTAAAGTGCATGGCAAGAACAAACAAACTAAACGTTGTTAGCCAGAGATCTTCCCTTTTACAGATATAAAAACGTCTCACTTTAAAAAAGCAGCAGAGCTGTGAAAGCACCGTGGAATTTTGTCACAGCCGGTCTATAAGTGGCAGCTCAGAAAACCCCAAGTAAACTCAAATTCTTGCCAGCACTGACGCGGAGCAGCTAGCGGTGTCTAATTAGCGCCGTCAGAAGGATTTCCAGCATGACACAGTGCAGACCGTCACCAGCCACGCAGGAGATAAACCCCCCTGCTTTTAATTCATCTTCAATCCAAACAAAACATAATGAGCTGTTCAGTAGTCTGGAGGAAACGAGAACACCGCGAGCTGATCCAGAACACATTCCCAGAAGAACAGTCTGAAAGTAGGAAGGTATAAACTTCGAGTTTGAAGCATGTGGAGACAGAATGTGGAGTGACAGGATCTAAGAGTTTTAGGAAGCCCTGTGGAGCTACACTTCGCTTTCCCTGGAGGACAAACCATGAACTGTGATTGTTGTTACACAGCAGACGCTAGGAAAGGAAAGCATACTAGCTAGCTTGTGCTTTCAAGAGCAATGTTCACTATAAGCCTTACTGTTGAATGCAGACCTATAACGGTCATTGGGCAATATAGCAAGAATTACAGAGCACAATGTGCAGTATATTTACCCGCTACTTCTTACTATGCACATTATGTATTCTTCATAAACGGATTTTATATAGCACCAACCTTTTTGGTGCTTTCAACATTTACTGGGTTCTTTAAAGGTGCAGTGTGTAAGATTTAGTGGCGTCTAGTGGTGAGGTTGCAGACTGCAAGCAGCTGAATTCACCTCCCTCACCCCTCACTTTCCAAGTGTGTAGCAGAACCCATGGTGGCCGTCAGCTTTTCTGTCGTCGTCTGTCGCGATTTCTTTTTGCTTCTTTGTGTTTTCACTGTGTCAGTTAACACTACCGGAGCTACAGCGCCACCAAATTTAATGTAAAGACCCTAAAACTGCCCCCATCAGATAAACAGCACTTTAAGCTTTGATCTTTAAGAGAGAGGAGAAGATCAAGCTGCTTCAGATCTGAAAACAACCATCCTTCCACTGTGAGAAGACCACTCATGCTATGGGTCTGAAAGGACGTGTAGCTGATCAAGAAGAACCTCACTGAGAAAAGGAGACGGACACATCAAATAAAGAACCTGGACAATGGACTGACCGCCCCAGTGTCCAGACCTCAACACCACTGAATGTGTTTGATTACTTCAGAAAATGATCAACCAGCTTCTAGTTTGCAGATTCTTTGAGGAACTGAATGTCAGTCTCAATGAAGCTGCAATAAAGGTGGAGTGGACACACTGAATATTGAAAAAAGTTGCTATGTAGTTGCTGAGTGTGTTTTCTGTTGAATATATTCTTTATTTCTGCACATTTTCCCATCAGCAAGAAATGAATAACTTGTACTTAAAGGCCATTTTGATTGGAAATTAACTTTAACTTTGACTTGGATGCTAAATGTGAAATTAAATGTGTAATGTGTGGAGCTACTTCAGTCACGCTAAAGTACTTCATTAGTGTAACAGTGGGGTTCCTACCTGAACGGGGAAACCGCACTGCTGTTAATGAACACACACACACACACACACACATCTTCTAAGCCTCTTCTCCTGGGTTGCAGGAGCCTATCCCTGCTGGCATCTGGCAAAAGGCAGGATACACCCTGGACAGATCACCAGTCCATCACAGGGCAGACATACACATTCACACCTAGGGGCAATGTTTAGCATGTCCAAACGGCCTGACTTTGGGAGGAAAGCCACGCAGATGTGGGGAGTACATGCAAACTCCACACAGAAAGGACCATGGTCACCTGGCCAGGGACTCGAACCCAGGCCCTCCTTGCTGTGAGGTGACAGTGCTACCCACCACTCTACTCTACTCTACTCTACTCTACCCTACCCTCTTTTAATTCTCTATTGAGATGCTGAAGAAGATAATATGGTGAATACGCAGAAAAGAGTGCTGTGATACAATACCAGAGGCCAGCACAATGTTCATCCACACAGTGGTAAACGCTAGCAGATGTGTGGTGTGCAGGATGAGGCCTACTCACCTCCATAGTGGTCAGATTGCAGCGGTGAGTGCCCGCAAACCAGCCGCTACTGGAGCACTGGTCAATGTCCTCGTCCTGCAGATTCACGTCGACTCTCACGACTCCTCTAGAGAGAGGGAGAGAGAGAGGGGGGGGGGGCTGTTTTAATGAGCTTCACTTGCTTTCAATGCTGAAGTCTGAAAAAGCAGAAACTCCTCTGATGTAAGAACGAGCCTCTGGCTTCTTCAGCTCCAACAACGTGACTACACAGTACCTAAATGTCCATCAGAGGCCACAAAAGCAGTTTTTATCCCTTCATCTGTAAGCAAGTTGTGTCGACAGCACATTTCTGTTATGAAATAGCCCCATTCAACCTTTATACCTAGAACCTAAAGACATGAGAAGCAAAAGGGACACTTCCTGGACGGCTGAAGCTGCACTATGTAAGATCTTTTATTATAGTTGAAAGAAGTATCATTACTAAGGCAGGAGAATAATATCCCTGCGCTGCTGTGAGTCGCCCTGTGAAGCCTGAAGTAATCATTAAGAAATCAGAATCATGGTGGGAGTTTTTCACACCACAAGATTCAAAAAGAAGGTCCAGCTCAATGCTTAGGTCTTAAATGTAAGTGTCCTTTGATGAAGGTATGATGATAATAGATCATTCACTCACCTACTCGCGACCTTCACCAATTTTTGACTGAGTTCTCTTTAAATACCCGGGTTGCAAACAATACCCAGATTACAGAGTGTTCTTTTGGCCTTTACATGCATTTCCACGTTTCCACCAGAGAGGTCTCCAAATCCCCAAAGCTTACAGGTGAAGGTTTATTTGCAGGCATCTGTTAGTTGACGTAACAGAACTGGCGGTTACTGTTCTCCTCCGAGAGCTCACCTGTCCAATGGTATCCAGGCCCATGCAAAGTATCCAGGCCCATTGCTTAGTGCCACCTAGTGTCCCGGAGTGCACTGACAGGCTGGTGCCCATTCCATAGTGCTGCTGCCCAGCGTTTAGGAGTGCCCTAACCTAGTGTCACCTAGTACTGCAGAAGGTACAAGGGGCTGCCGCCCACTTTTATGTCGCTGCCCAGTGTCCAGGACTGCACTGATGATAACCATGCAATTGTGTCACCTGGCGGCCCAGAGAGCACCAAGAGGCTGGCACCTCTTTACATAGCACCGCCTGTCCTGGAGGGCACCGAGAAGCCAGAGCCCATTTTAATAGTGCCACCTACTGTCGTGGATGGTACAAGAAGCTTCCGCTAACTTCCATGATACCGCCCAGTGTCCTGGACTGCACTGATAGCCTGATGATACCCAAACCATAGTGCCACCTAGCACCGCAAGGAGCACCAAGAGGCTGATGCCCGTTACATAGCGCCACCTAGTGCTCTGGAGTGTACTGAGAATATTGTGCCTATTTCAATAGGGCCACATAGTGCCCAGGAGGGCACCAAGAGGCCAGCAGCATCTTCCCTAGCACCACCTATTGCCACAGAAGGCACAAGAGGCTTCTATAGTGCCCACCTCTATAGTGCCACAGGCAGCAGTGACTCCCTGGCTTTGCCTCCTATTGTGGAGCACAAACACAGGACCACTCCTGAACTGGCTGAGCTGTGAGGTCCAAGAACTGAGGTGGCTTGCCTCAGGTGTCTGTGCTATTCCCCCTTGTCTGTCCATCATTCTTGACATTTCACAGCTTACTGCTATGTTGCTTTCCATTTATATTTATTTATATATGTAAATAATTAAATATGCAGTGTCTGCTGCTGCAACAGTATGTTAGTCTGCTACTGTCAGTGAGGTATCTACAGTGATACAAGCCTATTAGTTCAGCCTGATGTCCTGCACATCTATTGCTGCAGGTTGTATTTAAGCCTGTACAAAGCCAGCACTATCCCAGACCGAATGCAGGCTCTCCTGCAGCTGCCCTCTGGCTAAGTGTGAAACTGGAGGTCATTAAGGTCAGCAGCAAGGCCAGCCAGCAGCCTATTAAAGCATGGCTTCCTTATTTCAGTCACTGCACACTCATACGGATCAGATCAGACTGCCATGCCTCACTTTTAGATGTTTTTGGATCACAATCTATTCATTAACCCTTTAATTCTGAGAGTAAAAAAGATTTCTGCCTTTTAATCTAATCATCTCCTTTCACAACATAATATTAAACATGATATATTTTGGTATGTAAAGAACATTATCTAACATAGCTGAACCTACACGTGTCTTCTGAGGTTGTTAATGGAATGTTTTGATGGTAAAATAGTGATACATCTGAAAAAATACGTTTTCTTTAGGGACTATTTTGCCTCGCAACACCCTGCATGTACCCCTCCACCACAATCAGCTTTTAAGTATGTTTCAGGCCACAAACCTCTCAGAAATGTCTCAGGCATCATTACACCATTTCATGTAGGAACTTTCTGTGAGCGAGCTTTTAGAGGTGGACGTCTGGTTCCTATCACCACCACTGTGAACAGCTCTGACTCTGTAATTTTCTCTAGAACGGAGCATTTCACACCAAATCCCCTCTGAACGAATCTGTTTACATCTTAACCGTTTAATTATTCAGAACTATTAAAAAAAATCAGTGGCGTTCCCTTTGCATGTGCAGATACTGACCGACAGCTTCTTAGAACATCACCAAGATCCTGAACTGTGGAATATATAGTCAGGTCCCAAACGCTTGTGTCCAGATGTTTTTGAAAGTGTCGTTTTTGCTTTGAATTTTGGCCTCTCGTCCACTGGAAAACAGCATTGCCAGTCAGTGAAAAAGATGGTTTTTGACATTTTTGTAGTTGTTTTCATTCACTGACAAAGGTGCCAACTATGGGGGGCATTGGGTCATTCACCCCACCAAAACTTCAGAAGGTGACCCAATCTTAGTGCATAGCTAGAGAAAAGTCGTGGTACTGAAACTGCACTGAAGGGTCTCGAAACAAATGAAGGTTAGAAAGGAAGGTTCTGTTCAGGTACACTTTTTGCTCTTCAAGGTACAAACAATATAAATGTTCCCTCAAAGGTTCTACAGTGGTTCTAAGGTCTGATTGTGAAGCTTAATCATCAGTTCCTCCAGGTGAAAAGTTGGTATTTGTTCCTTTTCATAACCGAATGTTTTAAAACAGATCAGTAGAATAAAAGCCTGGAGAAATATGTCTGGTTCCTTTGACTTACATTAAAAGTAAAGCATGTTTTTTCCTTCTCCTGGAAAAACAGCATTTTGGAGATATGAGGTTTTGTTCCGACAACAGCCATATGCTTACTGGATGGGAAACTCCTTTTTCCGATAAAACTGAGACTTAAAGCAGCAAGCGCACTTCACCTCAACAGCGCTGCAACTCTGGCTTTAGCTACCGTAGAATGGACTGCAGGCTACACGGTGGTGCTTGAACATCCACAGTTCAGTCTGGCTTATTTTACTTCGAGCTTCCTCCTCCTCAGGCCCAGCGTCTTTCTGATCCACACTGCCAGCTGCCTGAGGGATTAGCTGTGTAGGATGTGTGGAGTTCGGCAGGCTGGGGGGAGTTTACAGCTCATAAGCGGGGCACTGTCTGGCAGGAGAGATGGGCACTGAGAGAGAAGTGACGGTTCTGTGAAAAAATAATCATTTTTCCTCTGAACACAAATGTAGTCAATCAGCTAAGACTCGGCTGGAGTCTGGAGTTTGCTTCCCTAGTTTTAGCTCTGGAGCTTCGAGGCTAATGTCATAAAACCAAAGAGGTGGTGATTGATTTTAGGGCAGCACTGGGCACATCATCAAGACTGTCTACTGAGGGTACCGAGCTCCTGATTAGCTGCTTTTTACTCTGAGAGGATCCAACTGGTTCTGATACAAACAGCACACTGAAGTGTAAAATGGGACAAAAATGCTTTGTATAGCTCTAACAAATCATATCAGTACATTGAACTTCATCTGTACTGCTTACCTGAACTTTTAATAGATAACAGCTTTTTGAACTGTTATCACATGTCAAAGTCAATTGGCCTTTAAATAGGTGGCCATGAATATCGTGCACGTCAAAACTAAGCCCTCTGACTGGGTTTGTAATTCCTTTCCCTTTTTTATCTCCTATGAAAATATTGGAAAGCACTCCGGAGGCAGCAACAGCCCATCTGTCAGCTGGGAAGAGGAACAAAGACCTGCAGATGTAGCCGAGGCTGTCATTTCTCTTTCTGTCTCCAAGCAAAGCAATAAGAGAGATGATGGCACAGCTGAAGGAGATTACCACCTGTACCATCACCACGAGAGATAGATTACTCACACACCACAGAGCAGCCAAATTCATCACAAACTTTCACCTTTTGCTTTATTAGAAACTCTTCCCTTGTAGCTCCACCTTGCTGGTGCACAGTTACAGACTGTAAGCTGGTCTTGGCCAGATATTTTTGTGCAGTAGACCATCCTTAGCCTAGCAGTGACAGCTTTTCATGGATCTGAGGTCTCCTGGAACCTTTTGGTTACTCCAGGTAGGTACAACCTGCTAGAATAAAACAGGAACCGTAGAAAAATCTAGGGCTCCAAAAACAACACATTTAAAGTACCTGAGGCCTCATGCCTCTTGGAGCCTTGTGCTTGATGTGTTTCTAATAAAGTGGCCAGTTAGTAGAAGCATAAGGTTGATGTTACTAATAAAGCGGCCAGTGAGTGGAAGCACAGGGTAGGTGTTTCTTATAAGATAAGATAAGATAAGATAAAATAAGATAAGGCTTATAAAGTGGCCAGTTATTGGAAGAACAAGGTGGGTGTTTCCAACAAAGTGGCCAGTAGGTGGAAGTATAGGGTCGGTGTTTCTAATAAAGTGGCCAGTTAAGGGAAGAACAAGGTTGGTGTTTCTAATAAAGTGGCCAGTTAGTGGAAGTATAAGGTCAGTGTTTCGAATAAAGTGGCCAGTTAGTAGAAGCATAAGGTTGATGTTACTAATAAAGCGACCAGTGAGTGGAAGCACAGGGTAGGTGTTTCTTCTTATAAGATAAGATAAGATAAGATAAGATAAGATAAAATAAGATAAGGCTTATAAAGTGGCCAGTTAGTGGAAGAACAAGGTGGGTGTTTCCAACAAAGTGGCCAGTAGGTGGAAGTATAGGGTCGGTGTTTCTAATAAAGTGGCCAGTTAATGGAAGAACAAGGTTGGTGTTTCTAATAAAGTGGCCAGTTAGTGGAAGTATAAGGTCAGTGTTTCTAATAAAGAGGCCAGTTAATGGAAGAACAAGGTGGGTGTTTCTAATAAAGTGGCCAGTTAGTGGAAGTATAAGGTCAGTGTTTCTAATAAAGTGGCCAGTTAATGGAAGAACAAGGTTGGTGTTTCTAATAAAGTGGCCAGTTGGTAGTAGCACAAGGTTGGTGTTTCTAATAAAGTGGCCAGTGAGGGGAAGCACAAGTTGGGTGTTTTCAGTTTTAATGTAGTGCTGCTTTAAATGACTGCACTTTTGTAAAATAACTCGATTTTATTTTCATAGCATTATAGTGCTGTATAGTATTCTACACTAGTTTTACAGTGACTTCCACTTTTAGCCCAGATTTACTTCTAGAGTATATGGGGAACAGCTGTGTGTTTATTATGTGTGAACACACTGCACCACCGACTCTACTGCATTTTCCAGCATGAAGACACTACTTGCACTAAATGTACTAGTAAGCTTCGGAAAGACTCAATTTGAGATGCAAATAAAAGGCCTGAGTCTTCTGCTCTCTGCCACTTTATCATTTATTCCGTATCTGCATGAGCGCCTTCCCCCAGGCTCCCCCACCACAGCAGAGATGATTTACGACGGCAAGAAGGACGCCAGTCATCCCATCAGCTAAAGGCCGTCACGTAGATGGGTTAATGCCAAAGTCTTAAAGTGGCCTCGTTGGGCTAATGATCCTGAATTAAAGACGTGAACTTTAAAGGCCAGGAAAAAAAGAAAGTTTATACAGCGCTAAAACTGGCATTTAAACCACAGCAACTTCGGTTTAGTGCTCTAAAAGGCCACAGATAACAGCAGGGCTGTGCATGATGTATCCTGTAAATTTAATAAAAGAGCACCTTTGCTACTTGTGTTTTCCATCAGGCCTGAAGGAGGCACTATGCCCTTTTGGCCTTGATGTGCTGAGTGGAATAAGAAACTTCAAATGAGCAGAATGTAGTTACATTCTTTGATCTTGCATCTCTCTTTCTCTGTCTTGCTCCCTCACCCAACTACATGGAATCCTGCTGTGTCCACTTTGGGCGATTCTGAGCTAACTGTAGGAAATTCAGCCCAATATAATCAATTTTGTTTTCATACCATAACAACGCACACTGTCCTAAAGCAGCTCTACAGAAACCCTGGTAGATCCCCCAAATTATTGTCGGTGAGAGAGAGACAGTGTCAGGAAAAACCTCCCAAACAGCATGAGGAAGAACCACTAAGAGGAACCAAGACTTAAAAGGAGAATCTACCTAAGAACATGAGGAAGAACTACTGAGAGGAACCAAGACTTAAAAGGGGAAACTCTCTCAGAACATAAGGAAGAACCACTGAGAGAAACCAAGACTTAAAAGGAGAATCTACCTAAGAACATGAGGAAGAACCACTGAGAGGAACCAAGACTCAAAATGAGAAACTCCCTAAGAACATGAGGACGAACCACTGAGAGGAACCAAGACTCAAAATGAGAAACTCCCTAAGAACATGAGGAAGAACCATTAAGAGGAACCAAGACTCAAAAGACGAACCTTTCATCTTCTGTGTGCACTGGATAGTGTGCAAGTAGGACACGTTTAGAGGGTAGATTAAAAAGAGGCTTTGAGCTCATACAGAGGAGAGATCTAAGAGGTCCACCAATGACTGATGATAAAGTCTATAAAGATCTAAAGAACCTAGGGAGCCATGGACTGATTGACTGGATCATGTAAGCTCACAGATAATTGCCTCAGCTGCTCCGTCCCATATCACATGTTCAAAATGATCCAGATGGTCAGGTGTTATCAGGCGTTCTATTTGTGGAGTAAGAAGAAAACGACCGTCACACTCGTTTGCTCTGGTTCCAGGAACAGGATCCTGCTGCTGCTTCCACTACAGAGGGAAAGGCTTTTGAATAATGCACAAAGTGAAGCATGGTTTTTTCGTTGCACGGATAAATCTCATCTGACGGTGCACTGCGTTTTGGGAGCAATTCCAATAACTTCAAAGGTCTGGAGATCAGTCCACACTGAGGCTTCCACCTGCTCCAGTGAGGCTCTAAACGGAGGTGGTTTCAAGTGACCACCTCGTAGAATGGACGACATCTTTTGTTCATGATTTATTCATGACTTAATCGATTTTGTAATGGCTTGGACAGGGGCCTGTAAGGCGATAGCGCTTAATGCTTGTCTGATATCCCAGTAGTGTTACTGCCAGATACAAATCTGTCTCTCTCTCTCTCTGTCTCTCTCTCCCCCTCACTCCCTCTTTCTCTAGAAGAAGCTGCGCCCTCCTCAAAAAAAGGCACACATTTAAAGCTATTAAAAAACAAGGAATCAAAATTATGTGAATTGAATTGTTTGCTTTTTGTTCTTACGTTTGAACAATTATGTGACCTAAACTATTAAAGTGGATCAAATAATCATCTGGAATTACACAACTTAATGTAGTTAACTGCGATTAACCGAAGTTAACACAAATATTAGGACACCTACACATCACACCTACAGGAGCTTTAATGAATCCCATTCTAAATCCATAGGCATTAATATGGAGTTGGTACCCTTTGCAGCTCTAACAGCTTCCACCCTTCTGGGAAGCTTCCTACAAGATTTTGGAGAGTGTCTATGGGAATTTGTGGCCATTTATCCAGAAGAGCATTTGTGAGGTCAGACACTGATGTTGGACGAGAGGGTCTGGCTCACAGTCTCCGTTCTAGTTCATCCCAAAGGCATTGATGGGGTTGAGGTCAGGGCTCTGTGAGGGCCATTCCAGTTCTTTCACACCAAACTCACCCAGTCATGACTTTATGGAGCTGCTTTGTCCACTGGGACTCTGTCATGCTGGAACAGAAAAGGATCTTCCCCACACTGTTCCCACAGAATTACAAAATGTCTTGGTCTGCAGAAGCATTAAGATTTCCCTTCACTGGAACTAAGGGCTCTAGGCCAACCCCTGAAAAGCAACCCCATATCATTATCCCTCCTCCACCAAACTTTACAGCTGGCACAGTGCAGTCGGGCAGGTAATGTTCTCCTGGCATTCCCAAACCCATACTGTTTAGCGAGTGTGTGGCATGCACCCGCCCCCTGGGCCCCAATGATGACGGCTGCGAGAGCTGGCAGGAAGACGAACACCCTCGAACCTCGGCGAGGACGCCGGGGAGAGAGCCGTGAGTGTGGAGGGGGCAGAGCGCAAAGCCTGAACTCCCCCGACGGACGAGAGTGACGCAAGTCACAGGAATGACGGCAGGAGGAGGAGGACAACGACAATGGTGCCGGCAAGGAGTGAGTGCCGAGCTCCACCACTTGGGCCCTGCCCCTGGTTACGCAGCAAGGCCACCTCCCTATACCTCACGTTTGACCTAGGAGGCTGAGCTGCCAGCTGGGGGTGGTAACGAGGAGGCAGAGTGCCGAGCTCTCGTTCCCTCTCGGCTCGGGTGCTCTCGGCTGAGCGCCTTTAAAAAGAGCTGAGAGGGAACAGAGTGAGAGAGAGAGAGACAGGCAGCAGAGACTGAAGAGCTGAAAAGATCCTGTGAAGGAAGGACTGAAAAGTCTCAGCAGAAGCCACTGAAAAGTGGGTAGTGTTGGTTTTGGCTGTCCAGTGTCCTCCTTGAGCCCGGGGTAGCACATGCGGTGCTACAGAGTGATTCAACAGAGGATAGGCAGTCCCACTCTGTGAGTTTGAGTGGTCCACCGCTTCGTAGCTAAGCTATTGTTGCTCCTAGGTGCTTCCACTTCACAATAATAACACTTACAGTTGACTGGGGCAGATCTAGCAGGACAGACATTTCACAGACTGACTTGTGGCAGATGGGCATCCTATGACAGTGTGACATATTTAAAGTCACTGAGCTCATCAGCCATTCTACTGCCAGTGTTTGTCTATGGAGGCTGCAAGGCTAGGTTTATAATAAACAGCAGAAATGAAACAGAAGAATGTATTTTTACATCTGCCTTGAAAAGTGAGTAAAAAATATTAAAAGAGGCAGTGTAACTCCATGGGGAACCTTGGAGGATTCAATATGAGCTTTTCCAGGTGAGAAGAAACAAGAATGAAAACTCAAATCATGTTTAAAAGCCAAATGGAAAAAAAAACATGTCTTGGAGGGTTAGCTTGGAGATGTGTGCACAATAAATCACCCCAGGTACCTGCCAATGTTGTTTCTGGGCACTAGACCAACTTTAGCAAAGCACTGAGACCGAGATGTACACCTCCAGATTTCCGCGTCAGTCTTAAGCAGTCAGAAATCGATCAGACTGACAGATCCGTAATTGCTTGCACTGTTGAATGTCCTGTGTAGTGTTACAGGCAGAGCTAGTCGGCCGAATGATCTCACTAGGCACCTTGCATAGGTCCCCACAAATTACACAAGGGCCCCTTTCCCCTCGTGTCAAAGCTGCTTTTTTGATGAAATGATGATGCAGAATTTTCCACCTGGCCATGAAAAACTACACATCGAGAGTAAACGGTGGGAACAGCAATCAGCTAAACGCATGTTCTCTCCTCTCCAAGTCTGATATCCGCCAATAAATAAAATGTTGCTGTGCTAGCTGGGCAGTGCATCTCTCTCTAGTCTGCAAGAGTAAAATATGTTTGATGAACATTGACGGGCAACAGTGTTTACAAACTGCAGCTTGGAAAAAAAGATAACCACGCCGTACGCCAACATGTTTTCATATGTGTGTGCGGGAAATAAAGCTCGCGCTTTGTTGCAGTGGCCTTCGTGGAGTCCAGTCCAGTCCTGACAGAATATGGGCATGACGGCACCCACTTCATAGGCGTACATCATTTTATAGTGACTATCTTGACGTCGATCTTTGATTAAATAAATTCTGTTTAAAATGCTGATTAGCTGGGCATACTGGGCGATAGAGATGCACATCTCTCAGTTAATACTCACCATCAAATATTCAGCCAAGCCACAGTATAAATAATATTTTATATTTGAAAATGTATAATAGGAAATCTGGGGGAGCCAGGTTGACTGGGCCTGATGCAGCTGATAAAGTTAATAACTGGATTATCCATAATGTTTCAGGTACCATGCTTAATGCTTAAGTCTGTCTTGTTTGTTTATACCTCATTCAGTGTGTTTACATGCACTTAATAATCCACTAACTGCAGGAAATCAGATTTGGTCAGTAATCTGATCAACATGTTTACTTGCTCTTGAGTAATCAGATTTGTGAAACTCCAGGTCTACACGTGTCAGACAGTAATCAGATCTCTGCTTTACGACCAGCCGATAAACTCCCGGAAGACGACGTGACGGAAACGTAAAACTCAAACGTCATGCTGCGGCTTTTTTTACCTGAAAATATAAACATACATCATCGAGAAGATGAAGAATATCTAAACCCTTCGTCGATTTCAGCGTCGCTTCAAAAATGTTTTGCTGCGTCTCGTAACGCTGCTCGCTTATTTCCGGTACCGCAGTCTGTTTTCACGCGTGCAGTGTCACGCATCCTCTGAGTGCCTCGTTGGGCTTGGACTCAATCTCCCAGATTCCTCTGGGAGATCACATGACTTCCATGCAGCCAACAAACAATGATGGACTGGACTCACCCTCCCAGAACTCTCCGAGAGGTCACCTGACTCCTCACATGACTTTGCGCTCCTATCAGCGCTCTCCCGAATACTAATGTGTGTCACCTGTGTTGTTGATCATATCACAAACATAGTTTAGTCTATAAGCCCTATAAGCCCGGGCTTTAGATTAGGGAAGGTGCGAGGTATTGAATCCAATCTGTGATCTACTGAACGTTTATTCTGGTATATGTTGTGAGGTATCTGAAGTTTCACATGAAATCCGACGTTATGAGTTTGGGGCCCCATATGTATCTGGCTGTGTGAGTCTGAAATGCTTAAGTTAAGGGGGCTCTATATATGGTATTTCACTTCATGTGTATGGTATGCTTAAGAAAGGGGGCCCCTCTTCCCTCTCTCTCTCCGTTCCAGACAGATGAGACGTTTAATAAGTTCCATATATGGGTCTTAGTTTCATGTAAACAACTGGGCTATAAAGCCTGGAGGTACAGCTGTTGTTTCAGATGTGTTTTTGGTTTCAACCCTCTCTCAGGCAATCCATGGAGCCTGATCGACGCTGTTCTTCTTTCATAAAATAAACTTTTTATATGCAAGCAAGACGGTGTCAACGGAGATTCCTTCATCATCTTCACATCATCGCTATCTGAATAAACAACAGTTGCTCGTGTATGACCTTTGCCGTTGTTCTTTGACTTTGCCCTTTTTGCCCTGCCCTTCAGATTGTTTGCCTAGTTGCTGTTTTCGGACTTCGACCTTGTGCCTGTGTTTTTGCCTTTCCCCTTTTGGACTCTTCACCTGGTGGTATGATTGTGATTTTGTCTTTATGCTTTCTCAGACTGACCCATGCCTGTTTTGTGACAATGCCCTTGGATTGTGATTGGATAAGTAAAGCCCCCTTTGTCCTTTGCGAGCGTCTGAATCTGTTTGACACATTACACAGACTGAGAAATCCGAAAGAAATAAGAGGGTTTTACGGCACTAGTCAGATTTCTACATCGGAGTTCTTGTTACATGACCGTTTGAATAATCGCATAACTGCAGAAATTCCGATCAGATCGGATCGGATTATTGTGTGCATGTAAACACACTCATTGTGTTCTGTACAGGTCGACTCGTTCTCAGATCGACAGATGGACAAACTAAAGGAGGGAGGACTGTAGTGGGAGCACTGGGGTGTCAAATCAAATCAAACCTTGTCACAAAGCAGCTTTACAGAATTTCGGAAAAGACAAAGTTTTAATAGGAGTGTAAGAATGTACAACCCCCCCCCCCCGGTGGGCAAGCCAGGGGCAACAGTGGCAAGGAAAAACTCCCTCAGAACTGAGGAAGAAACCTTGGGAGGAACCAGGCTCACCAGGGGGGACCCATCCTCCTCTGGTCAAACTACCTACAAGTGATGTGGCAATTGCAAGCGGTTGGCTCACGGATCAGGCGCAGAATTCTGCTTATGGTCCCCGGGGAGGTCAGGAGCGTCTCTGATTACAGATTACAGGACTGCAAATGCAATCAGTAACGTAATCTTCACGATTTACTTCAAAAGTATAATCTAACCCGATGACTATTGGACTGGACTTCATTACTTGTTTCTGCATGCCCAGTGGTCAAACGCAGACGGCTCTGTGTCGTTAGAAGTTTGAATCATTTCAAGTGTTGCCCTAAAATCCCCTTCCTTTCTTTCTTCCTTTCTTTCTCCCAAATTCACACATCAGTCATGAGTCATGGCACAGCTATTATGAGGCTTACAGGCACGCTCGGTAAATTCAGGAGTAACAGCCTGATTATTTTTCGCTGCCTATTCAGAAACGTAAGCTCTGAAGCGAGTATGATAGTAGGTTCCTACTAGATCATTTGAAGGTATTTAAGCAAGATGAATCATTTTCAACCCACACATCTCTGCTACAGATAAAAGCCTAAACCTTACATTTGTGAACAAAGTGGAGTTACGACTTACCGCACAGCGAAAGCTGCTATTACAGTCATTAAACCAGGCATTCAAACATCTTGTAAATTCAATACAGTTCTGTTTTTAACCACACCAGATTTCCCACCTAAATTCTCCAAAATATATTCATCATAATCAAAGTGATTATTGAATAGAGGCTGTGTCAAACATCGCAAATTTTGGACCATAAAGTACAAGATCGAGTATCCGCATGACAAAACTACAATATACTTCATATACATGTGACCTGTGCTACATTTTTCTAAATCTATGCATGAAAAGAACTCTTTTGATTTTATATGGGGGGATATGGAGTTCTGTCAGTGTTTACTTTAGGGGTCTTAGTTGTAACACTGCATTAAAACTAACTCCGCCATGTGGAGGCTGTACTTTAGACTGTCCATCTCTCACTGTGAGTTGTTTCTATACTTCTTAGTAGTGCTATATAACAGCCACAGAGAGAGTGATAAAAACAGATTACACTATATGGCCAAAAGTATGTGGACAACTATACATTGCACCCATACGAGCTTGTTGGACATGCCATTCCAAAGCCATTGGCATTAATATCACGTTGGCAGCCTCCACTCTTTTGGAAAGCATTTGTGACATCAGGCACTGATGTTGTTTACCAGGGCCTGGCTTATGATCGACGCTCCAGTTCATCTCAAAGGTCTTCAGTGGGGTTAAGGGTCAGGGCTCTGTGCAGGACACTGGAGTTCCTCCACAGCAAACTGGTCAAACCATGTCTTCATGGAGCTGCTTTGTGCACAGGGGCTCAGTCATGCTGGAACAGGAAATGGCCTTCATCAAATTGCTGCCACAAAGCTGGAAATGTATCATTGTCTAAAATGTTCTTGTTTGCTGTAGAATTCACATTACCCTTCACTGGAACCCCGAAAACCTCCCAGCTCATTATCCCTCCTCTACCAAACTTTACTTCTGGCACTATGCATTCTGGTTGGTAGTGTTTTCCTGCCACCCACCAAACCCAGATTCATCCATCAGACTGCCAGATAGTGAAGCATGATTCATCAGTCCAGTGAATACGTTTCCACTGCTCCAGAGTTCAATGGTGGTGTTTTACACCCCTCCAGTCGACACTTGGCATTGCGCCTAGTGATCTTAGGATTGCGTGTAGCAGATCGGCTGTGGAAACACTTTTCATGGACCTCCTGGCACACAGTTTTTTAACTGATGTTGCTAACAGAGGCAGTTTGAAACTCTTTGATGAGTGATGCAGCAGAGGTGAGACACTGCACACTTCAGCGCTCGCCAGCCCCACTCTGTGAGTTTGCGTGGTCTAACACTTCATGACTGAGCTGTTGTTACTTCTAGACGCTTCAATTTCCCAATGATAGCACTTACAGTTGAGAGGGGCAGTATGGCCCATTCTACTGCCAGTGTTTCTTCATTATGACTGCAAGGCTATTTTTCACACCTGTTTGCACTGGGGGTGGCTGAAACACCTAAACTCAATAATCAGGAGGCGTCTCCACATACTTCTGGCCATATAATGTAGATGTGAATTATGTGATTCAGTAATCGAGAACACTTATGATGAAAAAAAGTCACTTTTAAGATACAAAAACAGATGTAAATCTGGAGAATATTTGTGCAATTTCGGCCAAAATTTGCAGATGTTGTTGCCATAGGAACACAGGAACAGCACTAAAAGCATGTCCTACTTTTACCTATTTATTTATATGAAGTAGCTCGCGTTACATTTTCCCCCTTTTTGATACTGGCTTTTGAGAGATTTCTCAGTTTTGCACCATGCAAAGAAGCATTTAAGCATGCCGATGGTTCTTTGAGTGTTCATGGTTCTATATAGAATCATTGTCTTTCCTAAAGAACCCTTGAGGAATCATCTTGTAAGAGTGTTGAAGAACCAGTTTTTTTCCCTAAAGACCCTTTCAGTGGATCATTGGGACTGAAATGAGCCTAAAGAACTTTCATAAAATGGGAAGGTTCTACACCAGTTAAAGGTTTTTTCTAGCACATTGCATCTAATCAAAGAACCCACTATCATTTAAACCTTTTCAAAGTGTGGACCGTATTTCACAACTCACAATTTAAAATTGAGAAGATAATGGATTTACAGCTTCACTGAGAAACCCTGCTTTATGAAATAGAGCCCACTGAGCTGCTCTGCATCGTCCTGAGGTCTTCCTGCTACACACTGGCTTCAGCCCATCAGGTGACCATCGAGCTCTACATGAGTCGAGCAGGAACGCAGCAGCGTGTAGAGCAGTGGGACTGCAGGAGCAGGCTGGGAAACACGGGCTTAGGGAATGTTTCCCTCCACTATTCTGCTGCTCTAAAAATAAAGAAAGCAATGAAAAATTAACGCAGGGAGGACAGCGTGCTGGGGAGACAACAGCCAGGCTGATTTTTACTGCACAGCATCATGGTGACCTGAGAGGGACGAACGGTTTTCTTTATAAACAGGCACAATTAGAACAATGATCATAATTTCGTGTTGCTGCTGCGGTTGGACTCATTCTGCATTCATTTCACCAGCTCAGCCTGCAGTGGGACATTAAAGGGGAGCAGTTGGCACCTGTTTACTCAGCAGTTTCACAGCATCTAGTTTATTCATTCACATTCACATTTTTGAAGCACTGCAGATTAAAACTACTACAACATATATACCCTGAAAATCTCCTCGCACGAGAAGATCAGAAGGACGCTGGGATCAAACTCAGCTAAACCTGCCTAACGCTTCTCTCATCTGAATTCTTCACTCGACTGAACTCCTTACCTGAACTCTTCCCTCATGCTGAGGTGTTCGCTTACAGAACCCTTCTTCAGCCTTGCAAGAACAATCAAGCGGAAGCTGGGATCAGTCTCTTCTTCTACATGAACTGTTCCTCCACCTGGACACTTCATGAGAACCCCACCCCCCACACACTCACCCAAACTCTTCCGCCGCACCGAGCTGCTCTTCTACAGAGCTCTTCACTTGGAACTCTTCTCTCAACCTGAACTCTTCACCAGATCTCTTCACTTGAACTCTTCTCTCACCTGAAATCATCTCCTGACCTCTTCACTCTTTTCTCACTCAAACTCTTCACCCGAACCCCTTCACTTGGACTCTTCACTCACCTAAATTCTTTACTTGGACTTCTTTTACCTGAACTCTTCTCCTCTTCACTTGGGCTCTACTCTCACCTGAACCCTTCACCTGAACTCTTCACTAGGACTCTTCTCTCACCTGAACTGTTCCCATAAACTGAGTTGCTCTTCTACAGAACCCTTGAACTCTTTCCTCACCTGAAACCTTCACTTGAACTCTTCTCCTGAGCTCTTCACTTGGACTCTTCTGTCACCTGAACTCTTCAACTGAACTCTTCATTTGGACTCTTCTCTCACCTAAACTGTTCACATGGACTCCTCTCTCACCTGACCTTTTCCCTCACATCCAGCTGCTCTTCTACAGAATTCTTCACTCGAAATCTTCACTTCAACTGTTCATTCACCTGAACTCTTCTCTCACCTCCACTCTTCTCCAAACCTGAACATTTCTCCCACTGCAGCTCATCTCCTACACTGAACTCTTCTCTTACTAATTGTTTACCAGAACTCCCCCCTCACCTATTCACCTACATTCTTTTCCTTTGTGAACTCTTCTCCACTGAACGTTTCATCCACCTGAGCTATTCACTTGAACTCTTCTCCTACCTAAACGCCACACCTGAGCTGTTCAATTGAACTCTTCCCCTATCTCTTACTCTTCACATCTCGAAGTTGTCAGTCACATCAACATTTCTCCTACTGAACTCTTGCACCTGAACTTCATACCTGAGCTGTTCGTCTGAACTCTTGTCCCAATAGAAGCTGTTCACCTGAACTCTTTATCACCTAAATTCATCCCGTGAACTGTTCACATGAACTCTGCACCACCTGGACTCTTCACCTGAAGTCATCTGCCTCCTGACCAGTTCTCCTACTCAAACTCTTCGTCTGAACTCTTCAGCACCTTAACATTTATCCCACATGAACTTTTCTCCGTTTAAACTTTTTCCTTGAGCTCTTCTCCACCTGAACTCTTCATCTCCTACCTGAAATCTGGTGCTGCCGCATCCGTCCCTGGCGCATAAATCCCTGAAGACAGCGTTAACAGCCAGTGCGGCACAAAGCTTCCACCTTCACATTCCAGGTACGGCGCTGACCACTTTATCTCGCCTGGCTCTGGACCTTGCCCTCTGGGCCCGTGCACCCTCTTCCGCTCCCTGAACTCATCGTGCCACTCAGACTCCTTTAGGTCCCTCACCGCCACATGCCCGCCACTCCTGGTAGCCTGCAGGAGCAGCCGTGGCTTGGCCTGGAGCGCCAGCGCTGCCCGGTGGATCCTGAGGTCCGCGTCAAGCAAGCTGCGCACCAGTGCACCATACCACACCGCGTCCCGCTGTGGCTGCCCATCCCCCAGGGGCAGCAGGCCATTCAGCAGGCCAGCGGCTCGCACCACGGCCTCCACGGCCGTCCGCAAGGAGTGCCGAGACGTGGAGGAAGAGGAGGCTCGCAACCCACCCAACTCATAGCGGCGTGAGCAGTTGGCCTGCGCCAACGCAGACGAGTCCCCCGTGTGCAGGAAAGCCGCCACCACTTTTGGCACGTCTTCCTCCAGACGGTGCGCCACAGTGGCGCGCACTGTTGGCCGCTGAGGCGCCTCCGCATCCCCACGTGCATTTTCACTGTCCGCCCAGTCCACGTACCCGTAACCGTACACGTAGCTGGAGCCCTGCAAAAGCCCCGTCTGCACGAGGAGCCACAGCAGCAGCGCCCCCATGCTGCAAAACTGACAAAGAATCGACACCGTTTTCACGCCGGGACCCGAGCCGCCGTCGCGTGCGTGTTCAGACGGACGGAGAAGCGGAAAGGTAAAAGTTGCACAACTCCACGCGTCTTCATTTGCATCGTGCACGAGCCTCGCGCGCGCTCAGGCAGAGAGAGAGGGGGGAGAGGAGCGGCTGCGGGACTCCGCGCTTCATCTGCATCGCTTTCTCGAAGCCTCCGTTCACGCTCGAGCCCGACCTGTTAGTGCGCGCGCTGCTCGCGCAGGCAGGAAAGGAGGAAAGTTCCTGGAGTCCGGAATCCATTCCAGCCGGTGTAGCTCAGTCGGCGTTTAACGAAGAGACGGAAAAGGGGGAAAGTCGCAGAAGCTCGCGCTTCATTTGGCTCCTTCCGTCAAAGCCTCGTGCCCCGTCAGCTCTGACGGCTCGGTCTCGCGCGCTCCGGTTCGCGCTCGCGCCTCCCTGCTGCCTCTGTCCATGGTGCTGGAGCTCGCATAGACCTCTGCTTCTCTCTCTCTCTCCCTCTCTCTCTCTCTCTCTCTGTCTCTCTCTCCCTCTCTCTCTCTCTTCTCCCCCCTCTCTCTTCTCTCTCGCTCTCTCTCTCTCTGTCACTCTCCCTCTCCCTGTCTCTTCTCTCTCTCTCTCTCTCTCTCTCTCTCTCTCTCTCTCGCTCTCTCTTCTCTGTCTCTCTCTCTCTCTCTCTCTCTCTCTCTCTCTCTTCTCTGTCTCTCTCTCTTTCTCTCTCTCTCTCTCTCTCTCTCTCTCTCTCTCTCCCCTCTCTCTCTCTCTCTCTCTCTCTCTCTCTCTCTCTCTCTCTCTCTGCAGTGAGAGCTGTAGATGTGGAGCAGCGCGCGGTGGGTAAGCCCGCCGCCGCGCCACCACGCGCCTTTGATCAATCAGGATCAGGGGGTGGAGCTACAACAGTCATAAAAAAAACGTTGAATAAGACTTATAATCAACAAACAACAACACAAACAACAAACAACAACACAAACAGCAGCAGCAACAACAGCTAGAACAGTTAGAAAGGAACCAGTAGGAACGTCTAGTGGTTTTTATGACTTCTCTCAGCAGCGAGAACAAACCACAAAAACAAACAAACAGCAGCAAAGACAGATATAAACATCAACAACAACAAAAATAAACAACATTTCATAACAAAAATACTGTCAACAGCAGCAACAGTGGCAGGATTTCAATCAACAAGCAGCTTTAGAAACAACAACAACAAACATAAAAACAAACAACAACAACAAACATAAAAACAAACATCAGCAACAAGCATGAACAAAAACAGCATGAACAAAAACCTCAAGAACTGCAGAAACGAGAAGATTTCAGCCAACAAACAACAGCTTTACAAAACAACAGAGGCAACAGTGACAACAGTAAACACAAAAACAAACACATATATGAATACATACGGTTCATTCTACAGAAACACCTGCTTTTTGTGTCCCTAGCGCTTAAAGATTAAGGTTAAGGTTAAAATTTGATTTTATTTTAAAATAAAACTAAGTTATTTTAACAATCACACCTTCTTGAGCCTCAATTTAGCAACATTGGTTTATAAATCAATCATCTAGAACTCCAAGCACCACAGAAGAGCTCGTCCTCACAGTCGTGTGTGGAGGCTGAGGCCAACTGCAATAGTCTAAACATAAATACAAAACATATGTAATGAAAGTTCCCCAGGACTCGTGTCACTGGTGTTACCGCATAACAAAAATCTCTTATTTTGAAATAAAAGTCACACTGATGATGTCACTCGACCTCCTTTGGCCTGTTTTCTGAGGATCTATGAGGAAAAGCTCACGGGGAGTCCACTGTGTCTCTCAGTTCTCAGAGATCTTCTCATTCAGCTCATGATCTCATATGAAGCTTTCAGCTGACGTCACTGGTGTGACCGACTTTATTCTGAGGTCACTGTGAAAAAAATAGAATATAAATGGATTAAATTCCATATTTGAGTGGATGTTCCATGATTGACAGCGTGTGGTTTGATGCTCTGTTATTTAGTGAAATGCGCTTTTCATTAAAAATGACCTTTATCCTGTGTAACACCAAATGAGGATCGGTAACACCAGTGACACCTATGGATGGATAGTTAGAAAAGCGGACGTTTCTGTAGAACATAGATTGAGAGACAGAATTTGGGACACTTCTCAGGGACGTTGCACTCAAAAGTCTCAGCAGGCATGCAGTACATGACTGATACCTGTGTTACATTGGGATAAAAATCCATTGGGGGTTGAACGTTGGGACTACTCAAAATCCAGTATTTTTAACCATATAAACCGAGTATTTTTATTCATTTCACCACAGAAGCTCTGACTTTGGAACTTTGGGGTCCAAAATGCTCACAAACGCTACAGCAATGTCAGGAACCCGTATTATATGAGCGTACCTGTATTTTATAGCAGTCTGCTAATTGTCTTCTGAGCTGAATCCATCTCCTGCCTCCTGTTCTAGGTCCTCAGACACATAACACATCCAGAAGCATCCAGACCCAAAGCCATAGCCAAATTCTTACAGGAACACTAGGCATGTTTATTTGAATAGCATATTCACAGATAAGGGTAATTTGAAGTGCTCACATGTTCATTACATAAAAATTTAAAACGGAGATAAAAAAGGAACAAGATGGATAAAAAATACATGAACCTCTTAAATGGCCAGGAACCACCAGAGAGTCCAAAGTGTTACTACACACTTCAATAACCTAAGAATTGCTCAGCCAGTCTGCATTGTAGTCTACATCATGACTATATAGTAAGCCTCAGTATGACGTTGAGCTCGTCATGGGAATTAATCAAAGATCAGGAAAACATGAAGGTCTTTAATCTACATTTCTAGATTTGGACATGGCTAAAGAGATCATCTGGGAGTTGGTTATGGTTGCGTTTAGCAGAATAATTCAATTCTATCTCAACGTCATTTGTTATCTTGGGTACTATCAGCTGATGTAATAACCTGAGAGGCTCATTACGTTTTTTTTCCGAGCATATTAAGAATATTTTCCAAGCTACTTCAGAATTTATAGATAAGTAACACTACTTTGAAGTATCCAACTACAGCATATCCAAATAGAACCTGCATCTAACTAGTCATCTGTGCTGTCTGAACCCCTGTTCTAGTCCAACCTTAGATCATATAGTCATTGGAGCTACGACTCACACCTGCGACTGTGGTGTGGCCGTTTTCTCTGGTGTGACCATCTCCTTTGATGTGATTGTTTCCTCTGGTGTGGTCATTTCCGTAAATGTGGCCATTTCCGTAAGTGTGGCCATCTCCCCTGGTGCAACTGTTTCCTCTGGTGTGTCCAGTTCCTAAGGTGTTACCTTCTTGTCTGGTGTGATTGTTTCCTGAGATGTTACCTTCTCCTCTAATACAACCATTTTCTTTGGTGTGACCAGACTATGCCCCCTATTATTTCATCTGGTGTGGCCGTTTCTCATGACCATCTCCCCTGGTGCGACTGTTTCCTCTGGTATGTCAAGTTCCTCAGATGTTACCTTTTCCTCCAATGGTACCATTTAGGCTATGGTGCGAATGTCTCCTTTGGTTACTCATTTCCTCAGGTGTGACCATCTCATCTCATGCATCTATTTCCTCTGGTGTGACTGTGTTACCAGTTCTTCGGGTGTGGACGTTCCCTCTGGGGTGACCATCTCTGGCACGACTGTTTCCTCTGATGTGGCTGTTTCCTCAAGTGTGACCATCACTTCTAATGCAACTGTTTCCTCTGTGTGACCGTCTTCTTTGGTGACACCGTTTCCTCTGGTGGTGCTATACTCACATGTGATCTTCTCCCTGATGTGAGATCTTCTCCCTGATGTGACTGTTTTCCCTAGTGCTACCATTTCCTCAGTAGTTACTGTTTCCTTTGTTGTGTGTGTTTCTTCTGATGTGACCCTGTCCTCTACTGCAACCCTGATGTGAATGTGTCCTCTAGTACAACTGTTTCCTGCGGAAAAATCACAGTTTTCTCCAGTGTAACCAAGTGCAGCCATTTCCTCCAGTGTGACCATTTTCTCCACAGCTTCCCCTTCACGTTTCACTTCAGCTGGTCGTATACGCAGCAGATACAGCAGCACCTCGGATGGCATCATAAATATTTCAAAGACATTCAGTGCTTCATCGGCATGCTTTACTACTGGGGTAGCACAGAGCCTGACCTCCTTTCCTCCAGCAGGTTTTTCTCTCGCTGTGGTTAGAAGTTGCCATGAGGCACCAATCCTGAGTCAGAATGGTGGCGTTTTTGGTATAAATTGAGGTTTGTGGTTAAAAATCCCAAACTAGTTCTACTTCATTTAACTTTTATTTGAATTGTTTCTTGCTGGTAGCTCAAGCACAAAAGATCTGTCCAAAGTGCAGGTTTGAAACCCAAATCAATGCCACATTTGTGACTGTAAGAGGGAAAAAACGAAGGCTTTCATTTCTTTGCCTTGTCATTTATTTTGCACCAATGGTGATTCGTGTAGCGGGTAACACCCCTGCCTTCTACGATGTAGACTGGGGTTCAATCCCCCGCCTGGGTAACCACCCTACACTATACCAGTAAGAGTCCTTGGGCAAGACTCCTAACACCGCCTTCACCTGCCTGTGTAAAATGATCAAATTGTAAGTCGCTCTGGATAAGAGCGTCAGCCAAATGCCGTAAATGTAAAATGCAAAACAAAGTTTAAAAAGTCAGAAGTGCAGAACCTGCCAATCCTGAAAGCAAATCAAATACACACACAAACCTTCCAAGCCACTTTCCCTCTGGGTCACGGGGGGCTGGAGCCCATCCCAGCAGCTACTGGGTGGAAGGCAGGATACACCCTGGACAGGTTACCAGTCCATCGCAGGGCAGATTTAGCATGTCCTGGAACTGTGGGAGGAACCCACACAGATATGAGAACTGCACACAGAAAGAACCCTGGTCGCCTGGCCGGGTACCCGAAGCTAGGCCCTTCTTGTTCTGAGGTGAGAGCGCTACCCACTGCGCCACCGTGTTGCCCACTAAATCAAACACAAATCAATATAATTTAAACAATTTCTTTCTGACAATTCAGTTAAAAAAGGCTAATTCTAGACCTCTTAGGGTATTTCCGTTGGGGTGGGAAGGGTTTGAGTCTTTTCACCTCAGGGGGCAAAAAGTGCATAATTTGTCACTGCGTGCTTTCAAAATTGAAAGTATGAGTGCAGAGCGAGGCCAGGCTGTTCTGAAGCGCTGTAAAGTGTCGCCTGTGATGGAAAGTCAGAGAGGAGACAGACTGAGCTTTTAAAGTGTGACAGTGAAATGCGTTTTTTGATGGAATACATACACGCGGTGAGAGACGGCAAGAGAGGAGAAATGAGGCCAGTCACCAAAACTTTGCCCCAAACTGATGAACACACAAGAGGCTGTAATAAGATGCCATGTATCACATGGATCTCTCAGGTAGGGCTGGGCTATTAATCAAAAAGTACCTGAAACCGACTTTCAGAACCTCTAACCAACATAATCTTGCCCGTTTTTACAATTCTGTTAATCCTTTATCCACTCAGTATGTTCATGCACTGTCCACTTAAAAACTGCACGTGTAGTCATGTGACTCCACCATGTCCATTCTGCGAGTGGACGCAGGTCAGGCTGCATCCAAACCGCAGGTAAAAGTGGCCAAAATCGGATTTTCTCACCAAATCTGATTTTTTGGTTTGGCTGTTCACAGTATCTTTTAAATGTGATCTGTATGCGACATCAGTCTGAACAGATCAGCTACTGAACTGACCCGCATGTGCGAAAGAACAGAGCTTCACACGGCTGATCCAGAGGTAAACAATCACAACTGGCAACAAACGCCAGTTGCTCCCGGAGGATCAGCTTCATCTTCACCAGCATCACAGGAGCCAACGTGAAGCTTCACTGACTGGCAGCTGGGCTCATCACCCAGAATGTGTTCGAGCCGTAAAAAGGGCGCGGTCACTTCTTTGGTTCGCGTGCTCGGATTCTTTAAAATTTCAGACTTTTAACTGTTCTGTGACGCCGCAGCCTCGTTCCCCTGCGGCCCTGTTCAGACATTTCTTTAGAAATCTCTTCAAACACAGAGGGTTTTAGATACGTCTCTTCTAATGTTGTTGCAGAAATATCACCCCGAATATTTATGAGGTCTCAGCAGCGCGAAATTATGACGAATGTTGAGTTGCATTGATGTAAAAGCCGCGTGAATTTCAAAAATAAAAATGAAATAATTGTTCGTTCATCGTAAATAATAACATAAAATCTTCAATTATTCGTGATATTGATTTGAGGTCATATCGCTCATCACTACACTGTAACCAGAGACGAAGCCCCTGAAATCTTGTTGGCCACCATGGGTGCTAGTCCAAACTTTCTAATCAACAGAACACTTCCACAACCTTATCTGGGAGAAATGGCAACAAGGTCGTGATGTTGGTATATATGCAGTAAGTAATATACATATATAGTAATATAATATACCTCTGTATATACAGTAAGTCATGTTACAAGATTCTGTAAAATCCAGCTCTTCACCTTCCCAGCTTGGTAGTGGGGACCCTAACAAGTGGGCAGAATTGGCCGTGACTCAATCAGGGAGAAAAGTAATGTGTTGCTTTCTTTGTTTTATTAGTTAAATCCTGTCTTGATTGCCAAATGTTTTGCTACGACATTCCAGAAGCTTTAGGAAGTCTGTGTTTCTTCATGGATGGCTGCTCCATGCGGTTTTAATCATTTTAGCACCGGCAAAAATGTCACCTTCCCCTCCACTTCACTCTGCTGCAGGGGTTTGATTAGACGCTGCAGCAGGAGCTACCACAGTGATGTAAGAGGATGGAGGAGAATCAAAAGACAGTGTGAGCTGCTTGAGTTTGGATAAATGACATGTAGTGTTAGGTGGGTTAGGTGTACATTACATAACATTATCCATCCATCCATCCATCCCAGGGTCGCGCGGTGGGGGGTCACAATAACATTATGGTTCTTGTTAAATAAAACAAAAACACACACACACTATATGTACATGTGCATAGTACACCAATCAGGCATAACCATTCTGACCACCTCCTCGTTTCTACGCTCACTGTCCGTTTTATCAGCTCCACTGACCGTATAGCTGCACTCTGTAGCTCTACAGTTACAGACTGTAGTCCATCTGTTTCTCTGATACTCTGTTACCCTGTTCTTCAGTGGTCAGGACCCCCATGGTCCCATTTTCCATTTAAGAGCTAGATAGCGTTTTTCGTGAGTGGACACAGTGGGGATAGACTACGCCACCTGTATGTCATCGCTGGCCAAACAAAAACAAGTATCTCCAAAATGCTAACTTTACAAGAGAAGGCAAAAACTTTTCTTTGAAGTAAATTTGAAGTATGTCTATTGGTCTATTCATCATCAAGTCTTGAGGACACATTGAAATGAGGTGTTTCATTCAGTCTTATTGCTAAAGGTGTGTAAAATCAGGCCATGCAGTCTGACCTTACACACTTTTGTGAAGGGATGCACAAACTCAGTGAAATTTCTTACCTCCTAAATATTCCACAAACTGTGGGTGGCTTTATTGGAAAGTGGGAGCGTTTAGGAATGACAGCACAGACCACCTAAAGTTACAGAGCGGGTCGCCGAATGCTGAGGTGCATAGAGCATAAAAGTCGAGTTCAAACTTTCCCTGGCATCAACATTGGCACAAAAACTGAGCGCCGGGAGCTTCATGGGATGGGTTTACACGGTGGAGCAGCTGCATGCAAGCCTTACATCACCAAGCACAATGCCAAGGGTCGGATGGAGTGCTGTAAAGCGCCGCCACTGGACTCATGCTTCTCCGTCTGGCAATCCAGTGGATGAGTCTGGGTTTGGTGAATGCCAGGAGAACATTACCTGCCTGACTGCACTGTTCTAGCTGTAAAGTTTGGTAGAGGAGGGATAATGATATGGGGTTGTTTTTCATGGGTTGGACTAGAACCCTTAGTTCCAGTGAAGAGCAACCTAAATGTTTCAGCAGACCAAGACATTTTGGACAACTCCATGCTTCCAACTTCAAGGGAACAGTTTGGGGAAGAACCTTTCCTGTTCCAGCTTGACTGAGCCCCAGCGCACAAAGCAGCTCCATAAAGGCCTGACTGGGTGAGTTTGGTGTGGAGGAACTTGACTGGCACTCACAGAGCCCTGGCTTCAACCCCATCCAACACCTTTGGAATAAATTAGGGCAGACATTGTGAGCCTGACCCTCTTGTCCAGCATCAGTGTCTGACCTCACAGATGCTCTTCTGGATGAATGGACACAAATTCCCACAGACACTCTCCAAAATCATGTAGAAAGCTTCCCATAAGATCGGAAGCCATACACTGATAAAAGCTCCTGTAGTTTTGGGGATGTATGTACAGAAAAGATTTGGGTGACTGTTGACTTCTACTGGTGTTAAGCAGCATTAGCCTCAAGGCTCCAATTCTAAACTGAAGAAGCAAAATTTGGGCACCAGTCATGTCTTGGCTGGTCGACATCTCAGGTAAGTGGAACACTGTGTACCGAATTATTCGTCTAACTCTCGATGTCTGCTCTCCTGTCTCTGCTGCTGTAGGCGTGAACAGAGAGGTGAGGACCTCGCGGCTCTGCTCTGAGTGACGCAGCACTCTCCATAGGGTGCTAACACTCACACCTTCACGGCATCACACACACACACGTTCTACTTCTGCTGAGGAGCCTGTCAACAAAGCTGAAAAGGAACATCATGTACAGAAGTTGTGGAACATGTGACGCCGCCTTGCTGTGAAATGGCGAAAGGAGTTGAATTCTGTTGTTTCTATTAAACTCTGAAAAAGCTTCCAGCGCTTGGGTGTGCGGCATATTTCTGCAACTGCCGACCATCGGAGGAAGACAAAAAGCACATTTCAATTATGCAGACAAAAGAGTCCGCAAGGTCAGCGTGAAAGCACTGCATTACAAGCTACTTAAAATATTATTGAAGTTTCTCATATGGGCCATTTTTCTGGATTAGTTCACTCTGCTGGCCCACGGTAAAAATGTAAAAAAAACAATTGAGATCAGATGTTATGATCTATTTAACCCAAGTTATTAACTGAGACATTTCCACTTGCCAAAGTTATATTTACAGTTTTGAAAAAGGTTTTTAATTTTCTTTTAAAGTGGAATTGAAAGATTTAGATTAGTTTAATTTTTGAAATAAAATCTTAATTGAAAGAAACGCTGTCCCATGTTTTCATGTCACCACCGAAACACAGCGTTAGTCTGTAAGCGGAGCCGTATTTCAGCCTTGGCCCTGCATTTTAGAGCAGGACGTGAGGCCCTGTCCCTCACGTCCACATGGAGAGCAGTTGGATTCCATCGTTTTGAAGTAAATGCGCCCCAAAGATTGAAAATCGGTGTGGAAGGTTAAGAATTGTCAATACCGAAACACATATTTTCTGCAATTAAGCACTTTTTTTGTGTTTTAATTAGAAATATGATGATTTTATTTTATATGTGAACGGCTGTTAAAAGCTGGGTTTGTTAAGTTAAGAGACCCTTAACTTTCCCACAACTGGGAAATTTCCCCTCAGCATTTAACCCATCCGTGAAGTGAAACACCACATACACACTAGTGAATGAACACACAAGTGAGCACACTTGCCTGGAGCGGTGGGCAGCCCTATCCGCAGCACCCGGGGAGCAGTGGGGGGTTATGTGTCTTGCTCAAGGACACAGTCATGTGCTGTCGGCTCTGGGGATCTAACCTCCAGTGCATGACTGCCCCTAGTCATGTACCGGCTAGCACTTTTCAGCTCTGCTCAGAATGAGCTAAAATTGTCACTACTGAAACATTTGGTGATGTAGTGTTAGGTAGTGTTATGATTGTTTTGGTTGTGACCAAATTGAATGTTCAATCAAGTGGTACTACATCCCTGTCCCTCATGGCCACATGGTGAGAGGTTAGATCCCATTGTTTTCAAGCAAATCCGTCCCAAAGTCTGAAAATCAGCGTGGAACATTAAAAATTGTGATATTTACTGCAATTAAGTAACATTTTTTGTCTTTTAATGAAAACTATTATGACTTTATGTGTGTACAGATGTTCAAAACTGCATTTGCTAGTCATGCACTGGGTAATGTTTTTGAGCTCTGCTCAAAATGAGCGAAAATTGTCACTACCGAAACATTTGGTAATGTTTTGGTAGTGTTATGATTGTTTTTGTAGTGACAAATGAAATGGTTAATCATGAGTTTCAATAAAGTAAATATAATTGAGGTGTAGGGTAGAGTCCTCTAGGGTAATAGGACACATTTCACTTGCGTTTCAGGTGTGAAACTGGCGACCGAGCTTAGACACGTCTTTTATCTTTTTGGAGTTTTGCTTTGTTTGTTACATTTTTCTTCATATTTGAAAATGCACTAATAATACATGGACATTCTCAAGACCACCAACCATTGTTATTGACCCCTCACACTGTCTTATGGACTTTATGCAGCATTGTGGAGAAGCTTACAGACTCATATGTCTCTACAGTGGTGGTGACAGGAACAAGAGGTTGCCATGACTACAACACAAATATAGACATTTTATTTACTATCCAGAACCACCAGAGAACCTACACGGGTCTTCTGAGCTTTTAAGATGTGACGCAAATCACATGGCTTGTAACTCACTCACTCACTCACTCACTCACTCACTCACTCACTCACTCACTCACTCACTCACTCACTCACTCATGTTTAACAACACTGTCCACAAGGGGGAACTATTATAACCACTACTAACTATCCAGTGTGAAATCAATCTTAGCTGAAGTGGCTGGGTCTATTGAACATTACGGACATGTGAGAGGTGCATGCTTTCTAGGACTTTGGGGCTTTGCATTAATCACAATTTGTGTTCTTGCTGTATGTAATAAAATAATAATGAGTTCAATTTATACAGCACCTTCTTTTCAAACCCAAGGTCACATTACAGAGGCAGGGAGAAAACATCAGTGAGGAGGAGAATGAAAGTGCTGAGAAAGGAGGTTTCAACCTGAGCTTTAAAGGAGGAAAGTGAGGGACAGAAAGATTGGGTTCATGTGTTCCATAATTTGGGGGCCGTGATGCTGAAAGATCTGCCCCCACAGTGACCGATCCAAATTTTGGGACTGCTAGACGACCTGTGTCAGAGGGTCTAAGTGTTGAAGGCAGTAAGGGTGCAGAAGATCGGCTGAACAGACTGGTACCAGACCATGTAGAGTTTTGTAAGTTGGCAGGAGGATTTAAATGAGCGTAACTGGCATAGAACTGTGGTGATATGAGCAGAAATTTTAGAGAGCGACAGGATTTTATCAGCTGAATTTTTGTAAATACTGAAGAGGGCAGATTAATATGGATGATGTTGAAATAGTGGTGAACCTGAAAAAATAGGACTATTTTGCCTGATAACAACCTGCATAAATGCTTTTTTAGGCCAACAGCGGCTAAAACAGCGGCTCAGTCATCAGGCAGTGAATTCATGACCATTTCATGTCGGAACTTTCTGTGAGGGAGCTTTTAGAGGTGGACGTCTGGTTCCTATCACCACCACTGTGAACAATTCTGACTGCATTTCACATCAAACCATGCCGAATGGCTTTGTTTACATCTTTTAATTATGCAGAAATTCTGAAAAACTGATGGAATTAGCCTCATAGCTCAGACACCAAACTTGTCTTGGCTTATTGACTACTTTTTGGATAAGTAGGAAAATTGGGTACGTTTAATGTTTCTGAGCTGTTGCCTTACTTTCCTCCTGCTTTTGGTGCAGAGCCATGAAAACACATCAGTCAGAGCCCAGGTGAAGACGTCTCCAGCCGAGAGCCGGTGCCATGGTGGGATAACACTCTGAACAGATAAAAATAGCTCTGGAGTCTTCCTCGTCTCCCATGGAAACAGGCTCTATTGCCTTGGCAGGTCCCCTAAATCTTTGGAGTGGATGCCAGTAATTGCTTCCACTTTAGGTGAGCTATTCTGAACTGAGAGCCAGATCAGATCTGCACTGAACTAAGGTTATGTACCATTTTAGAAGCTCTACCTACCTTACAGGCCCTCTATAAAGATATACAATTTATCTGACCCCCCAACCCATTCAGCACTGGTCAGTTTCTGACGAGAGGTATTATAAGGGTGTTATAAGTATATAGAGAGGTATTAGAAGAGCGTTATACGTGTACGAACGAGTATTATAAGGTGGAGGTCCATTCTCAGCATAGCAGCATAGCAGTTGATAGTAGAACACCACCCAACATCCAGCCAGGAGTGGCTCTATGGTCAGAAACTGACCGCTGATGACAGACTAGCAAATGAGCTGAGTGTACACCAGCAAGGTGGAGCTACAAAAGAGGGGTTTCTGATAAAGTGGACAGTGCATGAGTATCCAGCCGTGCATGGTGCTGTATGAAAGTCAGAGACCATCCACTGACCACCCCAGACCCCAGAACCAGAAAGTGCAAAACCAACTTCCAAGACTGAACTTTGGAGGCGTGGAAATATATCCCTGTACGTTTCTATGAAATCTATTCAAATGAAGAATATATTGATAAATGCTAGTGTATTATATTAAATAACATAATAAAGCAATGCAAAACTGATAAGACCCCAGCTGTGCTGAGCTATCGTCTTGATATGTGCAGGCAAAGGGTTTAACTACTGGTGCAGCGGAGCAAAAGCAAGCTAAAATGTTCCCTGTTAACTGCGTCTTCCTGTTGCTAAGCAACAGCTGGCTACAGCTAACTGGCTAGCAGAACTATTTGCCTAATTAAAGACAGCACCAGAGCCGGTTTATGTGGAGCCTGGCCACTTCTTATTCTCCTCGTTATATCAAAAACAGGACAGCAGAGGGCGCCCGTGAGTGAGTCCTCAACGAATGGGAAAAGTTAAGATAGTTTCTAATCACTCGCCCTGAACTTTCCGTTAATTTTAGAAAGTAGAAGAATGTCACTAAAAAAACACAGAAATCTTGCCTGTTTATTTTCTTGTTTCTGCAGCAAACAGAAGGCGGCATTAGTGCTAGAGAGTGATGATTGTACAGCTCATTGGCTGTTCGCGCTCACTGACGTCACGGACCTACATGAGGCGCTCGAGTTTGAAAGCTCTTAAAACTATAACAGTGGTGTTAAAATGTTTTATGCTGCTCTGTTTCAGGAAATTATTTTATTCTTTTACATTGAAAATGTTTCAGCATTTATAAACTATGATTTTGCTCGAATGCTCCATATCGACCCATTCATTTTGGACCTGCTCGGGAGCGCCCTCTAGTGTTTGACAAACCCAGAAGACATTGCAGAGCGGGAATTCTGCTCCCTCCAAGTTCTCTGATAAATAACAAAGCGATGAAAACTAGCCTGTAATCTCATGCGCCGTGCTGATAAGACCCCAGCTGTGCTATGATTTTGATATGTACACATAAAGGCAAAAAAAAGTCATGTATGTCATGATTGAGATCCATGAAGGACTGTCCTCACTGAAAGCTCAACTTACCTTTCATCGGATTGATCAGCACAGAAACAAACGGTCATGAAGTAGGTCACTACTTTATTAACTCAAGTGAGCATTATTAGTTGAGCTGTCTTAGGTGGGAGGGATCAAGTGAACATGCATGTCAACATTAGAGGCAGAACGTCCCCAGAAATCAGTGTGAGGTCAGCTCAACTCAAAACGACATAGTAACTGGTTACATCGCTTTTCTTGAGTTGACTCAACTTGAGGACACACAACTCAAATTTCTTGGTTGAGTCAAACGTTCTCCTAATGCTTTTAGCTCTGCGTCTCAGTTATGCAAATAAAATGAACTTGTTTTTTTATACTCAACTTCCTCCGTCACACCATCCTGCAAAACATTGAGCACACACTCGTGGATGGCTGTGGCATCGCTGGGGCTCAAACTCACAACCTCCTGTTGGGTAGACGGCTCAGTCCGCTGCACCACTCAGGAACACACGAAGCAGCTTCGATTTTGTGTCTACAGATGTTTACAGGTGTAAAGGCACAAACCGAGTCTTTCCCATTGAAACAACAGAGAAAAGGCACTTCGGTCCACATAAACAGCTCTTACGGAAGTCCAGAAAGGCCATCAGCTGTTGCTATAGTTTTCTAGATTGTTATCTTAAGATAACAAGTTAAGTAACTTGTTATTTCAAGAAAGCAATTTTGTTATCTTGAGATAATAAGATAAGTGACTTGTTATTTCAGGATAACAATGTTGTTATCCTGAAATAACGAGATAAGTAACATTATTTCAAGATGAAAATTTTGTTATGTGGAGATAACAAAATAAACAACTCGCTATCTCAAGATAACTTTTGTTATCTCGAGATAACATGATAAGTAACTCATTATTTCAAGATGAAACTTTTGTTATGTGGAGATAACAAAATAAATAACTCGCTATCTCAAGATAACTTTTGTTATCTCGAGATAACAAGATAAGTAACTTGTTATTTCAAGAAAACAATTCGTTATTTAGTTAGTATTTAGCTAAGATACTTAACTCGTTATCTCATAATAACAATCCAGAAATTATAAAATTACCTCATGGCCTCTCTGGACTTCCCAAAGTTCCAGTGTAAAGACTGTATTTACCTTGCGTCATAGAAACCTCTAAAGGTCTATACTGGCTATTCTGGTGGTGTCCAGTCCATTAATGGTATTCTCTGATTTCCTGATGGGCTGATATTACAGCATAAAGGATTCTAATGGTTTAACAGGCGCTCTAGGACTGATTTAAGAAGGTTTCCTTAGTGGGATCGAAAGGTGTCCTACAGGAAACTAGTGGTCTCCCACAGTTACTATTTAGCCGATTCCCATTAGAAAACAAAACCAGGTTTAAATCCTAATGGTTCTAATGTTCTTTTTTGAGCAGAGTGTGTAATTAGAAGTGACCAGAATTGCCAAATAAGAGCAAAATGCCAGATTTCTAACTGAACCGTCACACCACGTGTTGATTTTTTTAGTTTCTAGGGCAGCCAGAGAGCAACTAGGGATAGAGATGATTCTGGGACGAAGAACAGAGGAAGATGGGAAAAGATAAGCCTGAGTCACATAAATCCTGTGGATTGGCCTCGTTCTTTCTCTCTAAATAGCAAACCGTGAATTTGAAGAGTAGCTGATTTGCCTGTCTGTAACCTACTGTCCTGAAATTCATCCAGAATACTCCGTCTGTCCTGGGATGGAACAGCACAGCGTCACAGATGCCGAGATAGAAAACAAGGCCTACTGAGGAAAACTGAGAAGGAATCGATCAGTCGCAGCAGATGACTTAGAGGATGAACTATGACATCACCTTCATCACACGATCCTTGGTCATGTATGGTCTCTCAGTGTGGTATCATGGAGAGGCTAATGGGGGATAATGGAGACACTTGGTAAGATAGAGCTCTTGATTGTTGCTCTTGAGGGGAACTGCAACGAAAGCCCTGCAGATCCATTCACCGCACTGAGTAAGTTAACAGCATTAAGCTTGATGGCTGCCTCCCCATTAGCACTGCATGTCAAGGACCCTACTAGAAAAACCAGCATAGCTGGTCACCAGCAAAACCAGCATATGTTGTGTTTTGGATGCTGTTATAAACCAGCACCAGACCGGCACCAGACCAGCACCAGACCAGCATAAACCAGCTTCTGACTTGGCCTTTCCAACAGGGGAGGTTTTCAATGTGGCTTTTCCAGAGGTATAAAAGACAAAAATATATGATGATGTAGTCTATTCGATCTTAAATCGCCCAACATAACACACTTCGTTGCTAGGCCCAAATTTTAGCTACAACCCAGTGACGTCAAAGTGGTAAAGCTACAACCTTAAGCATGATAGGAGCCTGTAACTGCCACAGAGGTGGAAAATCCAAATCCAGAAAGTAAAATTCCTTTCCAGGATTTTGTTCCAACTGCCCGGACAGCTGACCTGGTGGTTTGATCTAACTAGAGAAGCCAGGCTGTTGGAACAAAATCCTGGGATGGATTTTTACTTTCTGGATCTGGATTTTCCACCTCTGGACTAACTGGCCTGCTAAATTGCTGTGAAGATAAAACAGGGCCATGCCGGTTACTCCACAGACCACTCTGCTTGTGCTTTGAAATTACTCTTAACAAGCGAGGGGGTCTGAGAGTCTTACACCTAGATGCCGAGTTGGGTCCACCCAGGCACGTCAATGTTGTCGCTGTGTTGGGGAGGTCAACATCGCTGCTGGACTGCATTCAGTACCATTAAGAGTGGCAGTTAAAGAAAGATACTGTCCAGAATGACACCATTTCAAGAACATTGTACTCAGACATTGGGGCAGGATTGAGGAAAGCAGGCTTGTGTGATGTCTATGTGTAGATATGGCTGTGTGGTTGGCGAGGCCCAGAGAACCTGTTGATGTGATTGTTTTTCCTCTGGTTTTATATGAAGTTTATTTCATTTAACAGTCTATCCAGAGGATCTTAACTTTATATGTGGATATTCATAATAGATTAATCAGCACCTCATTACACAAACCTGAAGTTAGCTTCTTCTTTGCCAGCCTCTTGTTCGAATTTTCCCGTTCCACCTTAACCGATGCACCAGTCAGCTTCTTAAATGGTGCAGCTTCAGGCACCAGAAAGTGAGAGAGAAACTGTTTAAACCTGGAGTCACTAATATGGGCATAAAACCGACTACAGAATGACTACAGAGGCCAACACAACTGCAGTAGAGCTTCTTAGTCCATCTGTCAGCATCGGAATTGTTTTGGTCTCAACTCAAATTCAGCGCTAAAGCTTTAAAGTAAGAAATGTGTGCAAAAGCAATAAAGTCCATGTGCTCAACCAACAGACCAGAGAGAGGATAATCCCAGAATATTTAGACTTAATATAGTATTTCATGGGCTCAGTTATATCAATATGAAGTCTTAAAGTAATTCATGGCCTCAGTGTAGTAAATTGTGGCCTCATTATAGTAATCCATGCCCATGTCTTACTACAGAATCGATTAATTCGAGTCGAAAGATCGAATGATTCACTGGAATCCAGTTGACAAAGTGGTTCATTTCAGGAACACGGGAATCGGCTAGGAAAACGATTCACTCAAGAATCGAACCATCGGCGCTCACAGGAGCTGGGTTTAAAAAAGTGATTCGTTCAGGAATCGTTTATCACTAATGGCGAGGAAGGTCCGAGAACATTTCCCAGAGGAGACCCAACATGGCAGAACCGTCGGGAAACAACAAAGCCGCGGACAGAGGCAGAGGAATCGTGGTAAACGCTCCAGCTCCCCTCTAACTTTCTAATACTTTTGCTCAAAATTGTTCGACACAAGAGGCTTCACGTCTGCGAATTCTACAAGTTGTTTGCGGTTCAGCTTTGTTGCTAAGCGATATGCAAATGAGGCAGCGAAAAGTTTAGTTTTCATGTTGTTCTACTGTTAATTTACGTTTTAATGCTTATTTGATGGCTTAAATACAACGTTGCTGGTATTGGTAAAAGTGATCAAATTAGCTTTTGACTAAATTAAGTTTACTTTAAAAGAGTGAGTTTAAAGAAGAGGAGAGTAATTCAGACCGAAACTTCAAAATAAAAGTCCCGACTGTGCGGTGGTGGGTTTGTGGTACTTTATTTAGGATATTCTTTTTTCACCAATATTTTTCTTTTTTCTTGCAATATTTAAGTACCAGCGAGTCCTCAAAAGTTGCAAGTATTCATTAAAGATATTTTTGTGTGCTTAAAGAACAAAGATCTTAAAGAATATTAGCACCACCAGTTCCTACCAAGAGTTTAAAGGACAAAATTCCACCAGTATTTAAATTTTCCTGCATAATTCAATGGTTGAGCTGTAAACAAAGTCATTCTGAGTGGGTTAGGTGTGAAATGGTTGATTGTAGAGACTCAGATGTCTTTACAGTGGTGGTGATGGGAACCGGGGGTTGCCATGACTACAACACAGATATAGACATTGTAGTTACTCTCCAGAACCAGATGTGACTTTCTGAGTTTCTCAGTCTTCTAATGTGATTTTTGTAATTTTGTAATGCATTTTCTGGGTACTGTTTTTCTCCACGTACCACTCCGCCTTGGACAGATTTAAAAGAGGATGTTTTAAGGCAGAACCTTCAGTCTTCGATCGTTAAACTATTATAAAACAAACCCTCAGACATCATGAAGAGTAACGGTGACCATTTCAGATCTTTTTGATGCAGCCTGTACAGGAATAAAAACTCTTAGACGTCTGGTTCCTACCACCACCACTGTGAACAGTTCTGACTCTGAACGTTTCTTTATAATGGAGCATTTCACCCCAAACCAGCCTGAATGACTCTGTTTACATCTTGACAGTGTGGTTAAGCTGAATTTTTGAATAAATTGGTGGAATTCCCCTTTAGGGAGAATAGTAAATATGGAAGATGACCAATCAATCAATCAGCCTTTATTTAGTCTCGGAGAACATTGAGGGTGCCCCTCGTTTACAGTGTTGGTCAGTTCATACAGAGCGAGGGATCGATAATTTGAGAGAACACATCAGATGATAAAAGTAAATTTAATAAATGAAGACTCAGATCAGGTAAGTATTAAAAGTGAAACATTAATAATAATAAAAATATAATAAAAATAATATAACAGAAATGACAACATACATAAAATGTAAATGTAAAATCAAAATAAAACAAGAGGAAGATCAGATTAAAAAAACAAATAAATTTATTAAAATGACTAATTAATAATTAAAATGAGAATATTAATGTAAATAATAATGGATAAAATATCAAATAAATAAAATAATGGAAATAACTTAATGGTAAAAAATCAGGTGAAACAGTTGCAGGCAGAGTAGAAGCAGTTTTTCTGGCTTGAACAACAATAAATTTGTTTATTCGGTTTTTTTATCTTAACTTTCTCTTGTTTTATTTTGATTTGATTTTATTAACCTGTACGTTTTCATTTCTTTTGTATTATTTTCTTATTAGATTATGTTTTTTTATTATTATTTTATTATTATTAATGTTTCATTTTTATGCTTACCTGATCTGAGTCTTCATTTATTAAATTTACTTTTATCATTTGATACGCATTATTTTTACACCTCAGCCAGATTTATGCATACAGTTGATTGCAAAAGTTGGTCCCTCTGGTCAAATGACGAGCTTACTGTTGATGACAGTAAGGAACACATCCTCTGCAGAGAACACACTTCTGCACATTGGAATGCACCTTTTCTGTTTACTTGCTGAATTTTACACAGTGGGGGAAAAAGTAAGCCGTGAAAGGTGGCCTGAGCACATTTAATATTTTAATATGTTCAAGTCAGCACATACACAGAAATCAGGCTCTTAAATGAGCAGAAAATGCCACGTCGAGCTGTGTTCTCTAGAGAAGGGGTAAGACTGTAGGCCTTCAGCAGGGATGTCACGATTCTCTGATTCAGTTGAATTGTCTGATTGAAAAATAATGAAGGAAAATGAAATGAATCACTAGTTTTTTTTTCTATTTGTATGTATACCTGTAGATAGGATCTGGTTACTGTCTACACCCATTTACAGTTACTGTATAGTGTTGTGTGTCTGCTACTGGCTGCTAAATTTCCTTCGGGATAAATAAAGTATCTATCTATCTATCTATCTGTCTATCTATCTATCTATCTATCTATCTATCCATCCATCCATCCATCCATCCATCCATCCATCCATCCATCTAGTGCTCCGGCAGCTTCTATGATGATGCGTGTTTTCAGTACTCAGGAAGACGCAGAGCCTATTAGACTAAATATGCATAATTTTTAAAGACCTGCTTGTTTATTTTTCTCCGTGAATTGTTTTGGAGTCGTTGTTCAGGGTTTGTTGTCCAAGTCCATTTTTATTGCTTGGCCTTTACTTTTAGTGCCTGGCTTTTACACGTAACTGGATCAGGCGTACGTAATCGGCAGTGACGGACTTCGTCTTAGGTTTCAGTACTGATTATGTGAGGCAGGTCTGGCCTAAATAAACTGGCCTCCTTTAGTTTTACACATCAACATGCTCTCTGTTTGAATTCGGGGGGCTTTTATTTCAGCTATGATGCCAAACCTGAACAACTTGACTGGGAGCGATTGCATCAGCTACTAAACGGATAAGTCTTATGTGCCTTTGTTGTCAGATCCCTGACGACTGGCCAGGGTACCGCCTGGACCTTTTCACCTATCCAGCACATTACTCAGAGGATCTGGACAGCGTCTATATTCCACATGGTGTCATCATGGACAGGTAACATTAGCTCAGTGGTTCTAAGTCTCAGTGCTGGGGTCTCCTGCTTAGCCTGTTTTCAGGTTTTCCTGCTCTAGCACAACTTAGGCCCGATCCCATTTCACCCCTCGCCCCTACCACTTAACCCTACCCTTCTGATTTTTGCATTGATGTCTGGGGGTAGGGTGTCCTGATCGTTGTTGAGATCGAGGGGTAGGGCGACGTGTTGGGGCTACATGACCCTCCAAACAGAGGGTTATGAGAAAAGAGAACAACAAGCAAGATGGAGCACAGGAGACCAAAGAAACCCACTGATGTGTCTAGCTAAATATTTTCTCTATTAAAAATTACAATAACCACTGTTTTGTCTTAGTTTAATGTCGTTTCACTGTATCATGGTTCTTTTCTTCATAAGAAACGTTAAAAAATCGATATTAGTTGCTGATTGTTCCGTAGCTTGCCAGTTAAATTTTTTGTTCCACCTTAAATGGTGTAGAAGTTATATAGTCTGACGCCTCAGGCATCACCATTTAAGGTGGAACGGGAAAATTCAAACAGGAATCTGGAGAATCTCTGACTTCAGCTTCATATCACTGAAGAATTAGGGGGGGGGTGATAATAAATAATTGCCCCCCTCTTTGAAGGCGTATGATCCCTAAAAAAGCCCAGCAGTGAGGAGCTGAACTTTCCCCTCCTCTGCTGTCCCTGCAGACAGGCAGGATCGCCCACAGAGCAGCGCTGGTAGCTGATAATGAAGCGATGCTCTTTTATATTTCAGAGGAAGATCTCAACCACTGCCCTGTAACTCAGTTCAAGATGGCACTTGAAAACAAGTGTATAAAGGACTATTGAGTGAAGAGCGTGAGATCAACGGGACTTAAATTGTTAGAATCAGGGATCGTTCACCTGTTAAAATCACTCATTAGAGCATGAGAGACAGACAGACAGATGCTTAATAGTTTTATGATGTTGGTAAGCATTTCTATTTACCAGTATATTTACATCAAAACAGACGTATTTATTTATTTACGAGTGTAGATCTTTGTAAATGTGGGAACATATGTGAAAACTCCAACAGCGCTTTTGTGTCTGATCCACTCGCACCAATGCAGCACACACTAACACACCACCACCATGTCAGTGTCACGACAGTGCTGAAAAAACAGACCTGTTATCCATTAGAATGAAAGAGGGCCAAATATATAACCCTGTGGAACCTCACTCAGGTTGTTGTACAGTTATGTGCTTGTGCCGTGTTATTTGTGGCAGGACGGAGAGGCTGGCCAGGAACATCATGGATGATCTGGGAGACCATGACATTGTGGTTCTCTGCGTATTGAAAGGAGGTTATCAGTTCTGTGCTGACCTTGTGGAACGAATCAAAGTCCTGAGCTGCAACTCCAGCAAGTCTCTCCTCATGAGGGTGGACTTTATACGCCTGAAGAGCTACCTGGTAATGAGAGTCCAGCTTTTAATAAATCAGAAATGCTTTCAGGAAGTTTTTCAGATTTTTGTTGAAGTAATTAATTGACACGTTACGGTGCTGGTCAGAAGTTTGGGGACTGTAGCTTTCCAAGATGTTTTACTACAAATGACAAAAAATACCTTTTTTTAAAAAAAGAGAAGCATTTTCCATATGAAAATTGCAAGTTGTGGCTTTTTATAATAGCGAGCACTGTGATTTTAATTGTACTTTAAATTATTAGCAGTTTGAAATTCAACCCATTGTAATGCCTGGGAGCGAGGAGGCGGACACATATGTGGAGTTAAGCGACTTTTATTCAGGGCAAATCCAGGGTCATAGTTGAGACAGTCCAGGTTCAGATATCCAACACGAAGCGCACGAGTCAAGAAACAAGGGGGCTGGACTAAAAACCAAAACACAACACGAACAGGGGCTAATCGTGACAACCATAATGAATACATTAAGTACCTGTGTATCAGAATCAATTAGACCAACTAAATACATCCTATGGTTTCACTGATTAATCGTGACACTAATTTTAATGTTCAGCATTTCAGTTTATTGATACTGTGTAGAGAACAGGAATATAAACATGTATAGTATGGATATAAGTGTGTATCTGACTTTGTCTCATAACGGGACCAGTCATGCTTTCCATTACTAATTACTAATGCTAAATGGAGCTTTTTATGTCATATGCCTCAAACTAGATATGACTGCCAAGACTTTTAAGCACAGACCTGTTATCCACTAGGAAGAAAAAAAGAGGGCCAAATATGTAGCCTTGTGGAACCCCTCACTCAGGTTTCTGTACGGTTATATGCTTGTACTGTATTATTTGTGACAGGAGAGGCTGGCCAGGAACATCATGGATGACCTAGGAGTTCATGACACTTGTTTTGCACAGTTATCCAATGAACCTTTGTAATTTTGTATGAGATCTTTGTTAATTGTTCTGTAAAAGTGTGTGAAAAATGACTGAAAGAAGTGAGAACGTGTTAACATATTTACAAAAGGACGCTTCTGCTTTGCTAAGAGAGTGACAATGAAGAGTAAGTTGACCCCAGTTCTGCTATACATGTTTTAGCAATCAAGAAAAACTATTAATGGTGCAGCAAAGGATATGTTAACATATTTTCGCTTAGAAATTCAAGTGAACATGTCATTTGACCTGCAGCGCTCAAACGTTTGCACTGTAAAACAAATACACTTTAGGCACTTGATGATTCATATCCCTTTACAAAGTGTTTCATTTCCTCATCCTTTTTTTCTGCTGAACATTCAATCAGATATGGATATAACAGGCATATTGAGTAGGCCGTTGAGAAAGATCAAGTGACGGGTATTCCAGACTCTTTAAAGCTCTGTCACGCTCTGATTCCTTGTTGAGCATGTTATGCTGGTCTTGGGAAAGAAATGCATGGCTTTGAAGTCAGACTTGTGCTGATCTGAGTCCAAGAGAAAGAAGCCCGGAGCTGATTGAGTTATCAGAATGTCCACTGCAGTGCATTTATCAGCCAGCAGAGGGCGGTACTGCACAGGTAATCTTGCAGGGTGATTGTAGGACAGATCATTTTCATGTATGAATTTAGAGCTGCTCTTTCCTTTGGTTGTAATGTTGTTTTTTCTTGAACAAAGACTGAAACTGCTTGCAGAAGAAAGGAGAAAGTTAAAGGAAAATGAGTGAAAAAACAGGAATTTCCACAACTGAAGCTTTTATTTAGTGTTTTAAACTATGGAGAAAATGGACCTCCTAATAACCACCTGGAAGAGCTGATCGACGCCAAAACCGCCCAAAACTGTAAGCGAGTTTCCTAAAAAGAGGCTGTAGTATGGCTTCATACTAAAAACATATCAGATTGTATCATATTTGGAGGGTTGTTTATGTTAAATATAGGTGTTTTGAGTCCTGATGCTGGAAAAGGAATAACCTGAGCTTAAAGATTGTTTTGTTTGTTGACTGGAAATTAAATGTATCCTATACAATATATTGGATCTTTAAATTTTTTTTGTTGTATTTTCCTCAAACTAGAATGACCAGTCAACACAAGATCTCCAAATAATAGGAGCCGAGAGTCTGTCTGTGCTGAGCGGAAAGGTGAGGATGTGATTTTGTAACAATCTCACTATTAATTTGTCATTGATTATCGAGAGTTACCCCAGCCCTTATCTGATAGTTGGTGGCAAAGTCTGCTCAAGGTGACAAAGTAGTGTTAGGAATAGCAGATGGGTAACGTGGTGGGGGGTGGGGGGTTTAAACCATATCTACAGTCTGGTCTAAACGTCTGTTTAAGTCTAAAGTTACCACTGTCTTTTTGCTGTAGTATTTAAATGTAATTACAGGGATGTTATTAAGTACATAGATAATAAATTACGTTTACATTTGAATTATGCTCGGTATTGATTGGATCTGGTGACTATTTTCTATTTATTTTGATGGCAGCAGAGGACAAAAAGTTAAGGATATTTTTTTTGCAAGACACGGCTGTATCTTAACGACAAATTCATATCATAACCCAACAGGTGAACGTTTGTGAACAAATTTAACAAAGTTAACTTGACAAAGCTGATGCTGTGAAATGTCAGGTAGTTACTAAGAAGTTGCTAGGTCATTGCTGTGGTATCCCAGTTGGTTGCTAAGAAGTTGCTAGGTCATTGCTGTGGTATCCTCAGGTGGTTGCTAAGAAATTGCTAATTCATTGCTGTGGTATCCCCAGGTGGTTGCTAAAGTGTTTCTATGGTAACCCAGGTGGTTACTAATATGTTGCTAGGCTATTCCTGTCGTATCCCAGATGGTTGCAAAAGTGTTGCTATGGTATCCCAGTTGGTTGCTAAGAAGTTTCTAGGTCATTGCTGTGGTATCCCAGGTAGTTGCTAAGAAGTTTCTAGGTCATTGCTGTGGTATCCCAGTTGGTTGCTAAGAAGTTGCTAGGTCATTGCTGTGGTATCCCCAGGTGGTTGCTAAGAAATTGCTAATTCATTGCTGTGGTATCCCCAGGTGGTTGCTAAAGTGTTTCTATGGTAATCCAGGTGGTTACTGATATGTTGCTAGGCTATTCCTGTCGTATCCCAGATGGTCGCTAAAGTGTTGCTGAGTTATCCCTGTTGGTTGCTAAGATGTTGCTGGGCCATTGCTATGGTATCCCAGGTGGTTGCTAAGGTGTTGTAGCCTAGATTGAATATCAGGTTAGATTTAAAAGTTTAAAGTTTGAAGAAATACTGTACAAAAAAAGTAAAGATACCTAGTAAAAAAAAAAGAGATATTACTCTTGAGTTGGAAAATGACAATTACAATTAAAAAAATAGTCAGTTAACATGCAATGTTATTTATTTCCGGCTATAACTGTGACTTCACTTGGCCATCTGACAGAGAAGGGGGGGGGGTGGACAGCGAAAGAGGGAAGGGATGGAAGGAAAGAAGGAAGGAAGATCTGTCTTATCTACAGGCGGGTAGACTAGGACCTTTTGAGTCATCACCACATCACAGAGGTCAATGGTCAGTGAGGGAGACGCAGGCGGTGATAAGCTTGTGTGTGGTGTAGCAGGAGTGTGTGTAACTCTGACTCACCCAAGCAGCTCCCACCGTATCAGTGTGTGAGGAATCTGAGTTCTCTACAGTCAATAGTTTGACATAAAGGGTCAATATCCTGTATTTTACTTGTATTTTGAAGTCCACTCAAAGTTGGTTTGAGTAGGTTTTTGTACCAAAAACAATAATTAATTTTTACATTTTCAACCTTTATGCCTTAGAATTGAGCAGGCTGCTGTTGTGACTGATACACTGCATGATGACAGTAGTAGATAATTCACGTCTTTCATCAAATTTAGACTGAGTTCTCTTCAAATAGTCTTTCTGTGCACTCGGAAAAGTCAGATTCACCTACTTGTGGGGGTCCGAAGCACATTTGAAGTTACAAAATGTTTTTCCGCACATTGCCTGCAATTACAAATGTCCACCAGAGAGGGCTCCAGATCCCCAAATCTGACATAGTGTTGCTTCAATAGGATAGAGAGGCTAATTTACTGGCTCAGAACGTTTTCTCTGTGGAGATTATCTGTGTGATTACTCGTGGGCGAGTGCCTCATCAGTTTGAGAGAATTCACAGCTGTGGATAGTTCTTGCTCTCTTTCATTAGTGCTGACTACAATACCCAGCATGCATTACATAAATAGGCCATACAACCATTGGGGGTGCCCTTTAAGGCAATAAGGAAATCTACTGATGTAGAGGTAATGAAGTAAAGCTGGGAAAGCCTCATGTTTCTTATGTATCCGCCTTAAAGGAGCTGTAATTTTTTAACATCTGCTCATTTTATGAAGTACAGTGTACGTCAGCTGTACTTAAGACTGATTGTCTTAATGCATCACATCAAGCACTGCATGCAAGAACTAATATGTAATGTTCTTTTTCCTTTTTTGCGTTCGTCCACTGAAGAACGTCCTGATCGTGGAGGTAAGTTCAGTTTATTTCAGCGCAAACTTTTAAAGGCCCAATTACGTTGTTTTTCAGCGTTTCCGTGGCCACTCGAGCTCATCCCATTACAGGAGCTATGATAGAGTCCTTTCAGGCCAAATCAAGCCTGTGTAGGTTATTATTTCTGCCTCATTCTGAGGACAGACTTTAGTTTATAGTTAACTGGTGACCCAGTTTAGGTCTGGAGTTTTTATTTAGGACATAAAGTGTGTTACATGTAAACTGTATCTACACTGTAGAAGCTCTTATGTTTCCAAGAGTCAGTCCAACCCCCTATATGCAACCATATAAGACACAGTGAAGCTCATTAGTTTGGATGTTTTTTGTATTACGTACACGCTGTACAAAAGTTTGGGCACCCCTGATCAAATGACATGTTGTTTTTTATTTTCTAATTGTAAATAATTTAAAACATCCTCTACAGAGACACACTACTGCATAGTTAATACACAATTACTGTTCATTGGCTGAATTTAATATATTAAATAGTTTTTTTCCATCATGTTAATTTGAGCAAATAAATAGAAATTGTGCGTTAAAATAGAGGAGAGAGAGAGAGGGAGAGAGAAAGAGAGGGACAGGGGGAGAGAGAGAAAGAGAGGTAGAGGGGGAGAGAGAGAAAGAGAGGGACAGGGAGAGAGAGAAAGAGAGGGACAGGGGAGAGAGAGAGAGAAAGAGAGGGACAGGGAGAGAGAGAGAAAGAGAGGTACAGGGGGAGAGAGAGAGAAAGAGAGGGACAGGGAGAGAGAGAAAGAGAGGGACAGGGAGAGAGAGAAAGAGAGGGACAGGGAGAGAGAGAAAGAGAGGGACAGGGGGAGAGAGAAAGAGAGGGACAGGGGAGAGAAAAAGAGAGGGACAGGGGAGAGAGAAAGAGGGACAGGGGGGAGAGAGAGAGAAAGAGAGGGACGGGGGAGAGAGAGAAAGAGAGGGACAGGGGGAGAGAGAGAGAAAGAGAGGGACGGGGGAGAGAGAGAAAGAGAGGGACAGGGGAGAGAGAGAGAGAAAGAGAGGGACAGGGAGAGAGAGAGAAAGAGAGGTACAGGGGGAGAGAGAGAGAAAGAGAGGGACAGGGAGAGAGAGAAAGAGAGGGACAGGGAGAGAGAGAAAGAGAGGGACAGGGAGAGAGAGAAAGAGAGGGACAGGGGGAGAGAGAAAGAGAGGGACAGGGGAGAGAAAAAGAGAGGGACAGGGGAGAGAGAAAGAGGGACAGGGGGGAGAGAGAGAGAAAGAGAGGGACGGGGGAGAGAGAGAAAGAGAGGGACAGGGGGAGAGAGAGAGAAAGAGAGGGACGGGGGAGAGAGAGAAAGAGAGGTACAGGGGGAGAGAGAGAAAGAGAGGTACAGGGGGAGAGAGAGAAAGAGGGACAGGGGGAGAGAGAGAAAGAGGGACGGGGGAGAGAGAGAAAGAGAGGGACAAGGAGAGAGAGAAAGAGAGGGACATGGACAGAGGGAGAGAGAGAAAGAGAGGGACAAGGAGAGAGAGAAAGAGAGGGACATGGACAGAGGGAGAGAGAGAAAGAGAGGGACAGGGGAGAGAGAGAGAAAGAGAGGGACAGGGAGAGAGAGAGAAAGAAAGGGACAGGGGGAGAAAGAGAGGGACAGGGAGAGAGAGAGAAAGAGAGGGACAGGGAGAGAGAGAAAGAGAGGGACAAGGGGAGAGAGAGAGGGACGGGGGGAGAGAGAGAGAGAAAGAGAGGGACAGGGAGAGAGAGAGAGAGAGGGACAGGGGGAGAGAGAGAGGGACGGGGGGGAGAGAGAGAGAGAAAGAGAGGGACAGGGGGAGAGAGAGAAAGAGAGGGACAGGGAGAGAGAGAGAGGGACAGGGGGAGAGAGAGAACGAGAGGGACAGGGGGAGAGAGAGAGGGACAGGGAGAGAGAGAGAAAGAGAGGGACAGGGAGAGAGAGAAAGAGAGGGACAAGGGGAGAGAGAGAGAGGGACGGGGGGGAGAGAGAGAGAGAAAGAGAGGGACAGGGAGAGAGAGAGAGAGAGGGACAGGGGGAGAGAGAGAGAGGGACGGGGGGAGAGAGAGAGAGAAAGAGAGGGACAGGGGGAGAGAGAGAAAGAGAGGGACGGGGGGGAGAGAGAGAGAGAAAGAGAGGGATAGGGGGAGAGAGAGAAAGAGAGGGACAGGGAGAGAGAGAGAGGGACAGGGGGAGAGAGAGAAAGAGAGGGACAGGGGGAGAGAGAGAGGGACAGGGAGAGAGAGAGAAAGAGAGGGACAGGGAGAGAGAGAGAAAGAGAGGGACAAGGGGAGAGAGAGAGGGACGGGGGGGAGAGAGAGAGAGAAAGAGAGGGACAGGGAGAGAGAGAGAGAGGGACAGGGGGAGAGAGAGAGGGACGGGGGGGAGAGAGAGAGAGAAAGAGAGGGACAGGGGGAGAGAGAGAAAGAGAGGGACAGGGAGAGAGAGAGAGGGACAGGGAGAGAGAGAGAAAGAGAGGGACAGGGAGAGAGAGAAAGAGAGGGACAAGGGGAGAGAGAGAGGGACGGGGGGGAGAGAGAGAGAGAAAGAGAGGGACAGGGAGAGAGAGAGAGAGAGAGGGACAGGGGGAGAGAGAGAGGGACGGGGGGAGAGAGAGAGAGAAAGAGAGGGACAGGGAGAGAGAGAAAGAGAGGGACAGGGAGAGAGAGAGAGGGACAGGGGGAGAGAGAGAGAGGGACAGGGGGAGAGAGAGACAGGGAGAACAAGAATGTACTGTGTCAGCAAAGCATTTTCTCTCATTCTCTCTGTTTTCTCTGTTTATTTGTCTCTCTCTCTGTCTCTGTTTCTCTCTCTATCTGTGTTTGCCTTTATCTCTCTCTCTGTCTCTCTCTCTCTCTGTCTCTCTGTCTCTCTGTCTCTCTCTCTCTCTCTCTCTCTCTCTCTCTCTCTCTCTTGTCTGTCTGTCTCTGCCAGTTTGGTCAGTTTTAAACAGCTTCATGGGCGTGAACTATTTACTGAGATTATTTTACAAAAGTAATAATAATAATAATAATAGTGATGAAAAAAATCTCTTTATGCGTCTGTCTCTCTCTCTCTCTCTCTCTCTCTCTCTCTCTCTCTCTCTCTCTCTCCCTCCAAAGGCTATAGTGGACACAGGTTTAACGATGAAGACTCTGCTGACCCATGTCCGATCCTTCAGGCCCAACATGATCAGAGTGGCAGGGTGAGTTTAGTTGTTTTTTGTATGTTAAATTCAGCAACTAAAGAGCCTCTATGATGCATCACCCACTGCCTTAACTGCATAAACAGCATCATAACGAGGAGCTAATCAGATCTGAGCCCGTCATCAAACCATCTTTTTATATTAATTTAGTCTTAACAGTTCTTTATTTTTTAGACATAAATAAATGAAGAAAAACATTGTATTCATTGTATGTGTGAAAAGTATTGTGATATTATATTTCTGCCATATCGCCCACCATTAGGATCAACTTCCACAGTTTGAATTAGCCAGTAAAGGAAAAACTCTTACTATATTGTCGGGATCCAGAGCAGTCCAGCCTCCACCCCGGGTCTCCGATGTAGTATTACCTTACAACAAATTAACTTTTAAATTCATATTCTAATTTTAATTTGGTCTGTTTTCTAATATAAAAAGGTTATTAAATCAAAAGATTAAAAACGTTCTTGCAAAGTATAAAAAGCAGTAAAAAGATTTTCTTGCAAGAATGAAGGAGATGAAAAACCAGATTTCAGCCGTTGGTTCTATTGAAGGAAAAGGCTTTTATTTATTTTATTTTATTATTTATTGTATTTTATTTTATTATAAGTTTCAGGTGACAAGTCGGCTTCCGGACAGCCAACAATGCAAAGATTCAGCACGTTACATCAGTTTTAAATGTTTCTCGAATATGGGCAGTGCTCCTCTCCGGGCGCTGCCTTCACTCCTCCTCTCTGACCATCCTAGGGTTCCCATTGGCTATCATTATATTTACTATGTTAAATTTACTTTTTGACATCTCTGTGCTTTGTCTGACAAGGGCCAATTTTACGACTTCTCCATAATGGCTTTTTTTAATAATTTAAGAGTTACAACCCCTTCCTGCTCGCTGCTTATCTATCTCCTCACTAAAAGCTGGCTTGCTCATCTCTCAAGGCCTTCTAAGCAGCGCCTGGCACGGACGCCTCTCGCCTAAAGGCATTAGGCCTAACTTTCCTACCTAAGGCAGCCTGGGCCTTAGTTACACTGACTCTGTACTCTAGTTTAATAGTTTCTAAATTATGAATTGCTGCAAACCTTTTATTAATGAAAACTCAGATATATTTTTTCAATAAAAATTGCAACATCACTAAAAATCAGTTCATATAGCAGCGTGGACGCCCAGATACGCCGATCAGCTCTAGCTCAGTAATAGAAACTCCAGCCGAGTGGATCATTTAAACAGTGCTTCTTTATCCTGGCTGCAGTTTGCTGGTCAAAAGGGTTCCGAACAGCTCGGGCTGTCTGCCGGACTGTGAGTAGCGGTCACTCTTTTGCATTTGAATTAAAATTGTATATCAGATTTATCAAATTATTTTTCATTATTATTTTTATTAGCTTGTTCAGTGCTTCCTTTTGTTCTCTTCTGCTGTTTTTGTGTCTTTATTTGTACAATAAATCTCTCTCTCTGCTCCAGATGTGGGATTTGAGATCCCAAACCGGTTTGTGGTCGGCTACGCTTTGGATTACAATGAATACTTCAGAGATCTGAATGTAAGCAGCTTCCCTACGAACACCACACGAATGTTCCTCCTGTAGGATTCCGACGTCAAGTGCAGGTGTACTAACCTCTCCTTCGTGGCATCAGCTCTTAGAGTTAATATCACTATTATATTTTAAGCTTAGTCAGTAACTACTATGAATTATTCAGTAATTGCTACACATTCGTATCCAAAAGTTCAGATTAATTGATTCGTTTGTGAAAGTAAGTTAATTCATGCTCTGTAGAATCTGCAACTAATATAATTAGTTACTACTATACATTATTCAGTAACCACTATAAATGATTCATTAAATACTATTCAGTAACTACCGTAAGTACCGTAAGTATTTTTTCAGCTATTAAATATTTAGTATCTATTATCTATTCAGTTATTCAGCAACTGTGATTTGTTCAGTAAGTTATTCAGTAACTCTTTTAAATGATTCTGTAACAACTATGAATTGTTCAATAACTGCTATAAATCATTCAGTAACTACTATGATTTGTTGAGTAATTAATATACAATCGTTCCCAAAAGTTTGAACACCCCTGGTCAGTTTATGTTTTGTTGATTTGATTGTGAAAATAAGTTCATTCATAATCTATAGAATTTATCACTAGCGTAAACGATTATTTAACTATTATAAATTATTTAATAACTACTGTAAGCTATTGAGTAACTACTGTAATATTAATTACCACAATTAACAGCCATTAAATATTTAGTATCTATTGAATTATTCAGCAACTACTGTGATTTGATCCGTTTCTGTTAGATATTGTTAGGTAGCTACTATAAATCATTCAGTTATAACTATGAATTATTCAATAACTTCTATAAATCATAAAGTAACTACTACAAATGATTTAGCATCTACTATAAGTATTTTAAGCTATTCAGTACCTACTATGACGCCTTCCATAACTATTAAAGTAACTAATATGACATGAATGGCAGAAAAATCTGCTCATACACTGGTCAGGTATGCAAAGCAAAACCCCCACATCACTGCCGAGGACCTACAGGAAGATTCGGCTGCCACTGTGAATGATGCAGTGGCCCATTCACTGCAGTTTTGTTGCACAAACGTCATGAAAGGGTCACCAGAAGTTAAATTTAACTGTGATAAGTTTATCTTATCTGTTATCTTAGACGTCAAGTTTGACCGTGATCACATCTCATCACGAAAACATCTGAAGCATGCAACACACGTGCAATTCCAGAGGTGTTCCGGAATCAGTTTCTGTGGGCCGAGTTGGACTTTTTGGCTACAATCACCAAAGTATACTTAAAAGAAAGAAAGCAGCATTTGATGAAAAGAACACCTTGCCAAGTGTTAAGAGTGGGGTGGATCTGTTATGCTTCGGGGTTGTATGGCAGCCAGTAATGAAGGAAGTGGGACAGAAAGAAGAAAGGATTTCACTAAATATCAGTAAATCCTTAAATCTGATTTCTCACAGAAGAGCAAACGTTGGATATTACAAGCCAGTGATCCAAGAGCACAACATAGAAATACGTTTGTCCCTTGCCGAGATTGTATAAAGTTATTTTTACCTAGAAAATGAACAAATCGTGTACCCGTGCGCTCAGAGGTACTATTTCGGGAGTTAAGATTACTGAGCCAGATGTGTGGTCCCACAGAAATGAGTGATACAGCTTTCTGTCTCTCTCTTTTTTTTGTCTCCTTGTCTTGTTTCTGCAGCATATCTGTGTGATCAGTGAGAGCGGGAAGCAGAAGTACAAGGTTTGAAGTGGAACCTAATGTCCTCCCTGCAGGCTTGTTGGAGCCGTGGAGGATCTGTACAGATCACACAGGGCGCAAAGAGGAGCTTCGATGTTCAAAATAAGCAGAAAAGCCTTCTCTGCCTGCCTCCGTCTAAAGTGTGCCTGGTGGACTGAGCAAGGAGAGCTCCATGCATTATAGGGTGCAGCTGTTAACATCTTAAACTAGCTAGAACATCCATCCACTAGGCTTTGGACTTGATGATAGAAAGCTTGATGATAATACTGTTTTATTCCTTTATTCACAAACAGTTCAAAAATTCGTACAGTCTGTGAAATGCAAAAGAAAATAGAAAGCAGTTATTTGTCCACTTTGACCTGTATTTATAGGAAGACAGGACAAAGCAGTGATGGACAGTAACTAAATAAAAAAAATGTCTAATATCCGACTTTTTGCATTCTGAGAAATCTGTCGTTCCTTTTGGTTTCTGTGTGTATAAAAACGTAACATGTCAAAACGAAAGAAGCGCAAAGCCAGAGCACCAATCAGGGCCCAGCGGTCACTTTGTTTAGAGCTGGTTTTGACCTGTTGGTCATACCGACCCAGTGCAGCACGCGGTTCAACGTCAGGGCAGCAGCATAAAACTTTGGGAGAGTCTGTTCAACATAAATGATGAACTAACCTAACTTTGTGTAAATAGAGCTCAATATAGAAATATGTCCACATATGCAGTCGAGACTGACGCGGCTTATTTCTGAATTTCTACAAACACCAGTTCATTTTATAGTAAATGAGTTTGGGCTGGTTTATGTTTATGAACAGACGCCTACAGATCAACATAGTAAAGGAGCTCATCTGTGATCCTGAGTTTAAAGCCAGTTTTTACTAAACTTAAACCATTCGCCAGACGTGTCGTCTGATCTTCAGAGTCTGACCAAATCAGACTGAGCCATAAAACTGACCCAGTATCAGGTTCAGCTACGTTTGGTCAGTTTTTCCAGATCAGTATTAATGTTGTTTTGTTCCAGAATTTAGTGTTGGACCAAATCGGAAATGTGATCTTAACAGTGTCCGTTTTCTGTTTGTGGCGAAGTGAGAAGTAACACATTCCAATGGTTTGAGCGTCTCCTACAGCCGTGAAAGCCGTTGCTTAGCAATGACGTCTCAACAGAGTGATGGGGTTTGTGAAAAAAACGTGATGTTGTGGTGAAATAACAGCACGATTAGAACGCTTCTCAACCAATCAGCTCGCGTGGCCGGAACAAACTGCTGTATAATAAAACTTGAGGCCTTGTTTTTGCCACAATTGACTTCAGTCTGTCTAAATCGGCTTTACAGATTCACTCCACCTCCCTGCCAAGCGTTCAGGTGACAGATGGAATAAGGAACGGAAGATCATTTCACTTGGATGAAATTCCTTAAAACAAGCGAAGGTGATAGGTGTCAGGTGATAGATTGGCTGAATGGTCTTTCAATAGACTTCCAACACACATGTAATGAGAACTATGAGGTATATTGACTAGATTTGGGATGGTGTCGCTTGCCAGGACGTCATGTTTTGCAGTGCTGTTGAATGCTGCATGTTTGTCTCACTCTCAGATATGCAGCTCAGTGGGAGAAGTCAAACATGCGACACACCTGTGTACACAGACAATAATGCGGCGGTGCCCTCGGCCTGCCTGAGTGAGGGTTATGTAAGTCCCGCTGCCCTTCCAGTAGCTCACATCTTATCTTCAGCTCAAATGGAGCTGTAGTTTAATTTCACGTCCTGTAGAGATTCCTGGTGTAATTAAAGTAATGGTGATGGTTTAGCTGGTCACCCATTCAAAACACCACATATGCTGATTTGGCTGGTCCATCCATGCTTGTCTATGCTGTATTTTCTAGCAGGGACATAAAAGAGACCCATTATAATCAGGTAAAGACCATGTTTCTCTCGTCCCACAGTACTCTCAACAGTAAGGCTTTCTGGTTTAACTGGTGGACACAGACGGAAGTTAGATGTGAAGCATCAACGCCAGGAATGAACTCTTATTGCGGCTGAACAAAGAGAGAATTACTGTTTTCTTTTTGTTTGGAGGCCAAGGTAAGAGTGACCGGGCTGTGGAGCAGTGGATGTTCTCTGGAGTGTTGGAGCTCCATCCAATACCTTTGCAGTGAGCTGAAGTGACCCAGAACTGATCATCCAACATCAAGACATGACCTCTCTAATGTTCTTGTGGCTGAATGCAATCCAGTCCTCACAGCAATGTTCCACAGCAGCCTTCCCAGAAGAGCAGAGGCAGTTATTGCCGCAAAGGTGGAAAAACTCCTTTTTAATATTAGGTTTTGAAAGAAATGTTGGATAAGCAGGCGGTCCGCAAACTTTTGGCCATGTGTGTGTTAGAATCATTTCATAGACATTTTTACCTTATTTTTATCATCAGTAAAATGAACAGCTTCAAGTAAGTCATTGATGAGCTCTGTAAGCACTAAGAAATAGGATTGTGTGCTCCAGCGTGTTCGCAGATGACTGGATCTGACCTGCATACGCTCCAGACATGCTTCTTGCCTAAACTAGCCCACAAGCAATCTCCACATGTCCACACCGCTGCTGGTGAAGATCAAACACAAATCTGGCTCACTCCAGGGAAGCTCCCAATCCACAAAAAGTGCCCGCTAGACGACGTACACAAAGTATGCAGAGTAGGCAGAAGAAGCAGACAGCAGCATGTAAACAGTGCGAAGGGTAATGACATCGCTGCTTTTATCCAGCAGCAGTGTCGCAATACCTTCTGAGCTGTGTACATAAGCAGTATTGTAAGCCATTAGAAGTGCATCCCAGAGACACTGCCTCAATTCTGAACGTCCCACATCACAGAAAACCATATTTCCATTGCAGAATTATTGTTGAGATGTAAACGAGGTCATTCAAAGTGGGTTTGGTGTGAAATGGTTCAGATGTCTTCACAGTGGTGGTGATAGGAACCAGGCGTCGCCATGACTACAACACAAATATAGACATTTACTAAAACTAAAAAACCGCCTCAATATCAAGTTCAGCTCAGTTTTGTCCATTTTTTTCCAGATCAGACTAAAACTAAACAAAAAACGTTTCTTTTCGGGGCTACTTTGCTTTACAACGACCTGCATGTAACACTCCGCCGTGCGTTCAAAAGAAGAGACTTCAAGCCAAAAGATTTCCTCAAAACATAAAAACCACTGTCTCAGGGGTCAGGCAGCATATTTGAGACCGTTTCCTCCTTTTCTGTGAGGGAGCTTTTAGAGGTGGACGTCTGGTTCCTGTCACCACCACTGTGAACGATTCAGACTTTAAGTTTCTTTAGAGCGACACACTTCACATCAAACCGATCTGAATGGCTTTGTTTAAATATTTACCATTTAATTATGCCGACTTTTTAAAAGAATCGCTTTAATTCTCTTCAATACCGTCCATTCTCCACTGTAAACGCAGCTAATCTGCTTTGAATTTTTTCATATCCAGCCTACAGCAGTTTAGCCCCGCCCCCTCACAAAGATATTTCAGTCTGTATTGCTTTTTGAACGAGTGCAGCCAATTACAAAAGAGGTCATTTACATATATCAGCCTTAAAGGCACAGTACCAAAACCAGTTCAATTCTAGGGGCTAAAGGAAGGTTGGAAAATCATGTAAAAGTGAATTACGACTGTTTTCAGCACATAAAACCATGTAATTCTCATTTAAATTGGTGGGATGAGGCAGGTTGGCAAACGATTGGTTCAAATGTGAGTTATTCCAACCAATTCATGGTGTTTTATTTGTGTTTTTGTCATAAAACTTGCTTGGAAGTCGTGGGATTTTGGGTAAGCGATGAAGCTGCCTCCATCAGGCTTAGTAAGACACATTCTGTACAGGCATTTTTTTGCTGTTATTCCATTAGTAGATCTTGTTTTTTTACACTTGATTTCAAATCTCTGTGGTTTTACAGCAGTTATCCAGAACACAGAAGTTTTCCAAAAAGCTTCCTAGCCTGCTGTAGATAGACGTGTTTATGGAAGCAGCCCTTCCCTGCTGATCTGAGCGGTTATGAGGTTTTTCCTCTGAAGATTTGGGTATTAACACAGGAGGTTTCTGCCTCCACCCAAAGCTGCTCTAACCACTTCCACTTGGCGGGCAGGAATCACCAGTGGAGACGAGCGAACACATAGTTTTGTGCAAACCCGTGTTTAAGGAAGACAGTTGGCCTGTTTGACTCACATACAGGTGGACCGCACTGGAAACATCTGGACTGTTCCAGCATGTCTTATAATTACAGATGAAGAGTGCTGGGAGCTGGGAGCCCATGGATGCGCCAGGTCTTTGTCCGTCTACAGAAAACAGTCATCTGCCTGCTTTTTCTTCAGGGGGATTCCACCCAGTTTCAACACTGTCAGCCACTTGGATGTAAACACAACCATTCTTGGTGCTTTCTGACCATATAAATAGAAAATCGAGGAGGGGAATTCTTGTCAAGATGGGAAACATCTCAAAACTAAAGTTTGGACTGTGCTGGGAATTTCTGTCTCTATAAGCTTCCCATGAGTAATTGCAGGATGCTACAGAGCACCCTCTTCAAAGGTCCACCATCCCAGCAACCCAGCTGCTTGAGCCAAGTCCCAGGGCGTGAGCGGTCCCACCCAGCCAAACATCACTGGGCCCCCACTCCTCAGTGGCAAATGCCCCCAGTCCTGTCTCAGGGCCGCATCCTTGCTGGCATGGCTCCTCCTGCATGTGGCAGGACTCCCCCAAGTCCTGCTCAGCTTGGGGCGACGACAGCAACAACCACCTGGTCGGCAGCCACTTTCTCCGCCGCCCTCTACAACATCATGTAACGCTGGCATGAGTGCTGCTAGTGCTCACAGGGGTACTGTCTCCATCACTGGTGACTGACCTGACGTGGGTGATGGTTGCCTTCCAGTCAGTTGATGTGCCTCTTTCGGTGTGTGTGAGCACGCCTGGGGCGTGGGGATATCAGTGAGCGCGATGAGCCATCTGCCATCCATGCTACACTCAACCCGTAGCCTGCAACCTTCGCTGAACCTCCAGTGCTCTGGTGCTGAAACTGAAGAAGCAAACTTCAGTCGCCCCATATGTCTTGGCTGATTGACTACGTTTGGGATAAAGGGAACAATGTACACATTTGCTTTTGATACATTCCTTTAACAGCCTTTCGCAGAGACTCAGTTCTGATCCGAGTTCTTTTTCATACGCTAAGTGAGCATGAACAAAAGCGAGGCGGTGACTGAGTGCGGGCCACAGTGGAGCTGGAGAGGAGCCGGAGTGTGAATTACAGAGGCCTTTTACACACTGCTGACATATGACTCCAGCGTTTGAACAGCCAGGCCAGGTTTCAGCCTGCTGGGAAAACAAAGCACTCCGTGTATGGTTGGTACACGGCTGAGTTCCCCTGCCACTGCAGCACTCTAGCATGAAGGAGCCTTCGTCCCTGTGTCAGAGGGCAGAGTGGTTATGAAGCTGTAGTTTAAAGGGCCGATATAATGTAAACAAAACCATTTTTTATATACTATGTAAATTGTCAGCATTTCAAACCTTGCTGTTCACTCCCCAGTCCATACAGTGAACATGCAACAGCTGATTTTGAATGTATTGTTCTTGTGATGTTTACATACATCAGTCTTAGAGGCACAGTAACTGAAACAGTCTGGTTAATCGTAAGGGATAAGGAGAGGCTGGAAAATGGACATGTAAACGTTAATTATGGCTGCTTTTGGTGCATAAAATGACAGAAATGTCCACACATGAGTAATAAAAACGTTTGGTTTTTGGGCCTTTTAAAAAGCAGGTCAGTCAAGGATTCCGGATTTGTCCATTTTTTTATAGGTGTATCATATCAGTGGTAAACTGTGGCTATTAGACTTGGGCCTTCATTTGGGGAATTCAGAGAATTCTGTCTTTTTGTTTACAAACCAAAACTTAGTAAAGACATAAGAGAATTAGTATGTGCTTAAAGTACAACAAGCATGATGACTCTTCCAGTCCAAATGAATAAAAATTACAGACATGTACAGCACTGTGCGAAAGTCTTCAGCGCCCAAGACACATTTTCAAAACTTTCATCTGTGTAGTTTGTGTTTATTTGCTGAGAAAAGTGTTAATATTTGAATAAACCAAATTTATAGAATATTAAATTATATATATATATATATATATATATATATATATATATATATATATATACAGGGTGAGTCACAAAATCACAGGACACCGTTTTATCTTATATTATCTGAAGGCGGTGTTTGTTGATTTTCTTAGCATACACAATTTGTTTGAAATGACCCCAGAGATAAAAGTCAATAAACCCCAGAGATAAGAGTCTATAATAAAATAAAAAAATTAAATAAAACAAAACGGTATCTTGTGACTTTTGACTCACCCTGTACATATATATATATTTACGTGTGTGTGTGTGTGTATGTATATATATATATATATATAAATACATATGTCACGATTGGCCCCTCCCAGTCCTGTCCATGTGTTCGTGTTGTGTTTTGGTTATTTAGTCCAGCCCCCTTGTTTCGTGACTCCACCCCTGATTGTTTCCACTTGTGTTCCCGGCTGTTCCTCATGGATTTGACCCTGGATTTGCCCACAGTAAAAATCGCTTATCTCCGCACATGCGTCCACCTCCTTACTCCCCACCATTATATATATAAATAATAAACAGTGATGTTCTGGATGTCAGTGTGTGTGTTTACCCATCTCCAAGCCTCTCCTCGAGGAAGCCCAGTATTCTATGTAGTTAAAAAGCAGCTCCTGGTTTGACCAATCAGTGCTCAGTAAATTGAGCTCATGATGTAATTGATGATATTAACGAGTCTCTGTGGCGGCTGTGAAGGTGTCCAGGAAAAATATGGACCCGAGAAATTCTCGTTACTTTTTATTGTTTTTGTTTATTTGAATTATGAATACGACTTTATTGTCATGTATATTGTGATAAACTCACTGCTGAGGTCAACTGGTTAAAGATTTACTTAGATGCCTAAAACTTTCGCACAGTGCTGTATTTCCCAGAAATCATTAAGTTTTCCTGAATGAAACCATTAAGATGTAAATGGCGTAATTAACAGTGAACCACACACCTGAAGAGTTTTATAGAAAGTTATTACATGAAATGTTTATAAATTTGCTGCCTGCCGTTGTTTTTTGAGACGTTATTTTACGATAGTTTTAAGAAGGTTTTGGCCTTAATATAGTTTTATTCTCTTAGGATTTAGGACTATTTTATCATGATTATTACATGCAGAAGGTCAGAAGACTCATGTGGGTTCACTGGTGGTTCTGTATGGTAAATAAAACGTCTATATTTGTGCTGTAGTCATGGTGACCCCTGGTTCCCATCACCACCAATGGAAATAAATATGGGTGAGTTTCACTATAACAGAGCATTTTCCACCCTGCTGAAAAAAACAACACAGACCTAAGCTGGGTTATGCTGGTCTGGTGCTGGCTTGTCATGCTGGTTGACCAGCATATAAATGACAAAACACGACATGTCACTGTTGTCGGAAGAAAACTTCATATCTCCATTTTTCAGATTTTGACATAATTTGAAAATACCTGTTGCTTTTTACATTGTGTGTATATTTCATGATGAATGCCTCAAAAGGTACGTCTGGTTCCATTGACTTACATTAAAAGTAAAGTGGTTTTTTCCTTCTCCTGTAAAGTTACCATTTTTTCTTCTGACAGCAGTGACATGCAGGTTTTGCTGGACCAGCAAAGCAAGGCTGGTCTGTGTTGGTCTTTCTAGCAGGGCACCAAACCCTAAATGACTTTGCTTACATCGCGATGATTGAATTATGAAGGAAATTTGGCAACATCTGTGGAATTCCCCTTTAAAACGATTTCACTTGCCAAGATATCGTTTTCACAGTGGAAGACTAGATACTGACTTTGGTCCAGACTTTATTAAGGGCCTACTAATGTTAGGCTTGTGTCTGGACTGGTCACAGGAAAGCCGTGCAGCTGACGTTTTTCCAGGGTAAGTCCTGCATTCCCCGCCGACCTGCTGGGAGAGGAGCTCTGAGGCTGGGGGACGCTGTGAAAGTCCCTCAGCACAAAAAAGCTACTAAATCCCTCGAACAGGTGGCCCCTTCTGCCAGCCACCAATGAAAGGAACATTTGTTTGGACCCTTAGAAACTGAACGCTTCTCAGAAAGCCCCCTTTTCAGGTTCGCTCTGTGTCTGCTTTGCACATTACACGGAGAAACCGACCTTCTCCAGGAGGTTTACTGTGTAAGGTCATACTGCTAAACGTCTGACAACTGAACAAGCATCTATAGCAGATAAAATCTGTGTCTACATATTGAAGAAAGTGTGGTGAAGAGGAATATTCCCTCTTACCCTTTATAGATCAGCCAAGACACGTTCGGTGTCTGAGGTTTGCTCCTTTAGTTACATGAGCTGCAAGGCAAAGTAGCTCATGGATTAAACTGCATGCTTAAATCATCAACCGCTTGTCTTATAATGTGTTAGTATCTCTAATAGACTTGATCAAGTGGTTTCTGTCACTGTACGACACACAGTCATCGATAAACATGGACCAAAATTCAGGCTTCAAGGTGGCTGCTACTGTTTTTAGCTATGCTAATGTACTTTTGTCCGTGTTTATAGATAATAGTGTGTCATACAGTGTCTGAAAGTGCATAATCACTGAATGTCTATTACAGATAAAGTTCATTCTGGCCTGAAACTGCTGTTGCTTTGGTGTCGTGTAATGTTCCGTGGTGCAACCTCATCAGTTTGGCAGGATTCATGATTTTAGAGTAGCTTTGTTTTCATCCAGGAGTATTCTTTAACTGTAATACTCGTTTCCGGGGTCGACATTTCCGGTTTGGGAAGTTCTGTGAGAAGTCATTTCCGTTTTTGAGTTTTCGTTCATTTCCATCTGATGATGAGCTCAGAAAGGGGCCGCAGTACCATGTCACTTCAGCTGGAGTCGGCGAGCAAGAGAGTCAGGGTATAGCAGAGAGAGGGCCGCCTCGCCGCAAAGACTCTACTAATGAGGAGGAGGGGGTGGTCGGGGATATGATGGAGACAGAGGTGGAAAGGAGGAGGACGCATATATGTAAATGTATGCTGTCAGAACAAAACTTCATATCTCAGAAACAGTAAGTTTACAGGAGAAGGAAAAAACATACTTTACTTTTAATGTAAGTCAATGGAACCAGACGTCTTTGTGAGTCATTCTGGGTTGTTTCTTTTGGTCCATTCATTATGAAATTTACATACAACGTAATGGACAATAGGCAATTTTAGATTACGTCAAAAACTGAAAAACGACAAAAATGCAGATGCGAGGGTTTCTTTCCGACAGCAGCAATATGTGTGTGTGTATATTATATATATACATATATAAAAGAGGCAACCATTACTTCCACTGTGTCTGAGATGCTGTTATTAAAGTATACTTCTAAGATTTCATAAACAGCCCCTGTAGTGCGCTCCCATTTTAATTTCTACACTTTATTTATTTTGGTTTAGCTCTGTACTGCATTTGATCAGTCATATGTGTTGAGTTGTCATGTTCTCCCCATGTCTGCGGGGGTTTTTCGCTATGGACAGAAATCTTGGCGTGTATACGAGACCCTCGAGACTGGCATCAAAGAACTTCTGTGACCAGGTGACGTCAGGTGGTTACTGGAATGATGACTGGCTATAAGTATGTCTAATAAATATGCCTGTGGTTCTAGCTAGCATAAGTGAGGCACAGCCACTGATCCAGCGGCTGATAAATAAATAAGTAAACATAAACTAGCCAAAACTAATTAAATTGACATTGCCCCCCCCCCTTGAATGCGTAAGATGGCCTAAACGTAACTAAAGTCCAGTAGCGAGGAGCGGAACTTTCCCCTCCTGTGCTGTCACTGCAGACGGGCAGGGTCGCCCAGTAGCCTGTCAGACTGGGCAGGGTCGCCCAGTAGCCTGTCAATGAAGAAATAAATGGGATTGGGCCCAAGTGCACTGTTACGAGGCCTATTGTCCCGACTGTCTGTGTCTTTGACCACAAAAAGGGATTACTGTAAATGACTGACGAAACATTGGCCTGCAGCAGCTTCATCGGTGACCCTCTTGGCCCATGTCCCGTTCTGTTACGAGCACAATGAGCGCAAATATAGTAACGGAATGACCCACAAGCAGAGCTCCAGCTCCCGGAGGCCGAGAGGAGAGGAACTGACCCTCGAACACTCACAGTGGGACCACAGAAACATTCCTGAACCTCTGCCAGCCGCATGCCGAGCGGCCCGACCCTGCTTTGAACTGGGACGGCATGTGACTGTGGTAATCCAGCCAAACAGCTGCTTAGAGAGAGAGAGAGAGAAGAGATTACGAGATAGAGATTATGAGAGAGAGAGAGAGAGATATTGAGTATGAGAGAGAGAGAGAGAGAGAGAGAGGGAGAGAGACAGAGACAGAGAGAGAGAGAGAGAGAGAGAGAATGAGAGAGAGAGAGAGAGAGAGAGAGACAGAGAGAGAGACAGAGAGAGAGAGAGAGAGAGAGAGAGAGAGAGAATGAGAGAGAGAGAGAGAGAGACAGAGAGAGAGAGAGAGAGAGAGAGAGAGAATGTGAGAGAGAGAGAGAGAGAGAGAGAATGAGAGAGACAGAGAGAGAGAGAGAGAGACAGAGAGAGAGAGTGAGAGATGCTAATTGAAACAGCGTAGGGGTGGAGTGATGGGGGTGTGGGGTATGTTTGGAGTGTAGCTATGCATCATTATGCATCCGCGTAGAAATGAGACAGAGAGAGAGACAGAGAGAGAGAGAGAGAGAGAGAGAGAGAGAGAGAGAGAGAGAGAGAGAGAGAGAGAGACAGAGAGAGAGAGAGAGAGAGAGAGAGAGAGAGAGACAGAGAGAGAGAGAGAGAGAGAGAGAGACAGAGAGAGAGAATGTGAGAGAGAGAGAGAGAGAGAGAGAGAGAGAGAGAGAGAGAGAGAATGAGAGAGAGAGAGAGAGAGACAGAGAGAGAGAGAGAGAGAGAGAGAGAGAGAGAGAGAGAGAGACAGAGAGAGAGACAGAGAGAGAGAGAGAGAGAGAGACAGAGAGAGAGAGAGAGAGAGAGAGAGAGAGAGAGACAGAGAGAGAGAGAGAGAGAGAGAGACAGAGAGAGAGAATGTGAGAGAGAGAGAGAGAGAGAGAGAGAGAGAGAGAGAGAGAGAGAATGAGAGAGAGAGAGAGAGAGACAGAGAGAGAGAGAGAGAGAGAGAGAGAGAGAGAGAGAGAGAGACAGAGAGAGAGACAGAGAGAGAGAGAGAGAGAGAGACAGAGAGAGAGAATGTGAGAGAGAGAGAGAGAGAGAGAGAGAGAGAGAGAGAGAGAATGAGAGAGACGGAGAGAGAGAGAGAGAATGAGAGAGACGGAGAGAGAGAGAGAGAGATGCTAATTGAAACAGCGTAGGGGTGGAGTGATGGGGGTGTGGGGTATGTTTGGAGTGTAGATATGCATCATTATGCATCCGCGTAGAAATGAAACTTTTTAAACAGAGAATTGATGCCCTTTCTGAAATTTAGAGGTGTTTAACCTACTCATTTCTTTTTTATTTCTGAATAATTTGATTAATTAAATGTTTCAGATGTAAACAGACTCATTCACAGCGGTTTGGTGTGAAACGTTCCGTTCAAGAGAAGCTTACCGAGTCAGAACTGTTCACAATGGTGGTGATAGGAACCAGACGTCCACCTCTGAAAGCTCCCTCTCAGAAAGTTGTCAAATTAAATATTTACAAATTTCTTTTATGACGTGATTACGCAGAAAGCCTGACGAATTTGTAGAATCCCCCTTCGATCATAACACTAAACAGCTTTCAATGTCAAACAGCAGAGATGTTACAAAGCAAGCGGTCAAATAAAGCACTGGCTGATTGATTTGGTGATGACAGTGATGCTGCCGGACACTTTTCACTGGACGTCACAAACCTTTCTGTAACTAAATCAAGAAAAATACATAGAAATACTGATTCTTGGCGCTGGAATTTGGAGACAGATGCTTTGGGAGGGTGAGGAATATTGCTAACGTTCAGCCTTTTCTGTCTCAGAGTGATGCCGACAAGCTGGTCCATGCGTTCTGCATTTTTACTGGGCTTCCTATGAAAAAAACCGGTCCCACTTTATATTAACTGTCTTTAATAACCGTGTAGTTACATGTGAACAACATATGCAATAACAATGTAACTACTAATGATTTAGTGACTGTTACAGATGGATTATAGAACTAAAGCTTATGTAATTACACGTGTATTAACTTCAGTTTTGCCTTATTTAATTACACAAGTGTACCTTACTAGTTGTAACAGCCTATTCTCGCTCATGTAATAACACAAGGGTAATAATGTTAATGTAATTACATGAGTATTCAGACCGGAACAGCATTTTTTAACGTTTTTTTCTTTCCCAGAAGTGAAAGGAAGTATTTAATAACTTACAGTAAGACATTATTTACACTGTATCTGCCAGCTTTCCTCACATTCAGCTGGTGTTTATGTTGCTAGTGCTGTGACACTGTAACCAGTTTCAGCTTTAAACCAGTCTGTAATGAGACAGAACAGCAGACGCCTCCGTATATTAACATGGAACTTAATTAAATGTGGTGCATTAAACCCACAGCAGCGTCTATATTACCACTGCATTATTACACAGTACCTACATAACAGCTACACAGGACCTGTCCCCTTATTATAAAGTGTAACTGTAACACCACGCTAGACAGTTCCCATGTAGAAGATACACTTGTGTAATGACATGAGGCAAAACTGAAGTTGATACACTTGTGTAGTAATGTGTAATAATGCAATCTGAAACCTTTTTATAGTGCACAAAAAAACTTTCATCATGAAGAAGGTTCTCTGGGTGTCCATGGTTCTATGTAGAACCATTTTATTTAGCAAAGAAAGCATGTAGAGCCATTGTCCTTGCCAAAGAACCCCTGAAGAACCATCTCTTTTTAAGAGCGTAGTGTAGTACAGAGGGAGAACAAGTTATTTCCCATTCATTGCTGACTCTAAGGTCTCTTTACTATATTTAATGTAATGTTGCTTACATCTAAAAACACAACATCTCTAAAAGCACTTGATGGTTCTTTGCATGGTTAAAAGGTTCTTCTCCACAAAGGAGGACTCATTGGTCTTTAAAGAAGCTTATAAGACCTCATCAGGGCCCAGGGTCCCCCATCAGGGTCGTGGCATGCAATAACATTCATATCGTTACATTAACATTTTTAAAATCAATATTCATTTATTCTGCAATAATATTAACAATATTCATTATTGCTGGAGCCTATACCAGTGGTCATCGTGTGGAAGGCAGGATACACCCTGGACAGGTCGCCAGTCAGGCAGGACAGACAGACAGACAGACCGACCCTCACACCAAGGGGCAATTTAGCATGTCCAATTGGCCTGACTGCATGTCTTTGGACTGTGGGAAACCGGAGAACCCAGAGGAAACCCACACAGACACGGGGAGAACATGCAAACTCCACACAGAGAAGACCCCGGTCACCCGGCCGGGGAATTGAACCCAGGCCCTCCTCGCTGGGAGGCCACAGCGCTACCCACCGTGCCACCGTGCCGCCCATCAATATATATAAAATCAATATAATGCAGTTAATTACCTTATAATAACACTATTGTTACAATAGTACTAAAACAATACATTTATTAACAATAACATATTAATTATTTAGGTATTTACAACACATGTGATTTCTAATAACAGTAAACAGTGGTACAAACCCAGTGAACGATATACATAAATGACAGAATGCAAATAAATAATGTAAATCATTTATAAATCGACCTTTATATGAATTTAGAAAGCTAATAATAATTAAATGGCTCTTTCTTTAAAAGAAGAGCATCGGAAGAAAAACCGGTTTGAATCCAGAAAACAAGTAAGAAACCTGCCGATTGGCTAAAATTCAAACCACAAGTGTGAAGTTGGAGCCTGATTGGACGCAAGCGAGAGGGCGGGGCGATTCCAAGGATCCTGAAAGTCCCGCCCCCTTCCCTCCCTCGAGCACGTTTGTATTGATGGGAAGTTCGATTCGTTTCGCTGAACCGATTCCTTTGAACGGACCGCTTCAATGAGTAGGAGATCCGATTCAAAGTGTCACTTACGTTCTGATGCTCAACAAGTGTTGCTCGTAAACAGCGACGTTACCGCTGGAAAACGTTGAATTTTAGTCGGTCATTTTTGGTTGCAAACATTATCTAGATGTTACGTTTGGTTTGGGTGATTAAAGAACGTTGTGGGTTCTGAGAGGTTTGTTTACGTTTCTTTGTGGAGACCTTCGCTATGATTTAATGAGGTTGAATGGTCGAAATAATATATCAGTATTGTTAATTTAGAACCATTAACACTGGATCATTGTCACTGACCTATCAAATGTAACCCAATACAGGAAAATCAATAGAAAGAAAAGAGAAAGCAAAATGGGGGGAGGGGGTGAATAATACATATATGAATAAATAAATGAAGGTATACATAGATGGACAAATATATTCGATTTATGATTGTATTCATTATATAACACAGACATAAACACTGCGAAGAGAGATATAGTAAAAAAAATCAAGTGCACCGCAGTGAATCGGTTTGGCTGATTCATCGAAGCGAGACGACTCGGAAGAGCCGGTTCGTTCGGGACTCGGACATCGCCAGCACAATTCCAACATTGTTCCGCGCGAGCGTGTGATTCGACTCCAAACCGACGAGCCGAAAACTTTGAAACCGCGTTTTTAAGTTCTTGATATTCGCTAAAACGGAGCTATGGCGCTACAGCGAGTTGGAAAACGGACTTCTGCCGTCCTTTCCGTTGAGTTGAGAGCGTTTATTGGATTTTAAATGGGCGTTCAGGACGTTCCCTCAGCGCTCCGTTGCCAACAGGTAAAACCGCAACTCACTCACAACACAATAGCGGTTAGCGGCGGTGCTAAGCTAATGGCTAGTAGCCGCGAGTTTACAGCTTCGGTTTTATTGTGGTTTTTTGAACGAGCGGCTTAAAGCGGTCATTTATCGAGTCATATTTCATATTATATACCTGAGAAATCACTTCAAGCGCTTGTTTGTGTCTTATGAGAAGCCGCGGCAAGACGAGGCTGAAGTTGGGTTTCCTATTCGCCAGCTTCTTGTTCGAATTTCCCCGTTCCACCTTAAATGGTGCAGCAGTTACATTCACCAGTTAAGGTGGAACGGGAAAATTCGAACAAGCTTTATTTTTTCGAGGTTGAGAAGCTTAACAGTAAGTTTTTGATTTGTCTTGAGTTTGGTTTGGGTTTCAGAACTCAGTCGAAAAGCCCACCAACTTCTAAGTTAACGTTAATTATTACCTAGTTGTCTTCAAGGGGGGTGTTTTTCTGAAGTTGAAGGGGAAACTCCACCGGTTTTTCAAAATTCCTGCATAATTCAGCGGTTGAGATGTAAACCGAGTGATTCAGAGTGGGTTTGGTGTGAAATGGTTCAGACGTCTTTACAGTGGTGGTGATGGGAACCAGGGAGTCACCACGACTACAGCACCGATATAGACACTTTATTTACCATCCAGAACCTCCAGTGAACCCCCCACACGTGTCTCCTGAGTTTTATGTGGAATGTTGATGATGGAAAAATAGTGATAAATCTGAAATAATAAGTTTCCTGTGGGGACTGTGTTGCCTTAGAACACCTTTCATGTATCCCTCCCCCATGAATGGGTTAAATAAATAGGTTAAAATACAGTTTAGTCCCTTAAAACTACAAATAGACCCCAGGCAGTGAATTCATATCCATTTCGTGTAGGAACTTTCTCCGAGGGAGCTTTTAGAGGGGGACGTCTGGTTCCTATCACCACCACTGTGAACAGTTCTGACTCATGAAGTTCTCTGGAACGGATCGACCCCGTCTGAATGACTTTGTTTACATCTGAACCACATCATATAGCAGAAATTTTGAAAAATCGATGGAGTTTCCCTTTGAGAGCATAAAGCCAGGCTGTAGTGAATGCAGTGTGCTGGTTATAGGTCTGATATGTTGACTAGACCTCGTTTGAACAGAGCAGACAGAGCTCTAGGTTGAATACAAAGACTTTCCTATAATGTAATTCTTTAAATCCTTAGTAGCCTCAGCGTTTAAAGCGATGTTTAATTTTCTTTTGGGAATAAATCGTCTCTTTTCTCATCTTATTCTCCGTCTACTTGGCTGACATAGCATACAGAAGGTGCCAAACTTTTGCTTTTACTAGAGGCCAAGATTTATATTAGTGTAATACTTCTGTGTGCATTTGCATGTGGGCCCCTGTCTGGTGGCAATTGTTGGAGCAACAACCCCCCAGAAAACAGCAGGGAGTCCCAGTTAAGCCATGTGGCACTTTGCGACAGAGTCAGCGATTTTGCTGTTAGAAGCGTTTTTCAGCGCTGCTGGCTTTTCCGATTATGCTGGATGGCTGTCCTCGTGGTTCTACATTCAAAGGGGAATTCCACCCGATTTTTGTGCAATGATGTGCAATAATTCAGCCCTTGAGATGTAAACGGAGTCATTCAGAGTGGGCTTGGTGTGAAATGGTTGATTGTAGAGACTACAGTCTTTACAGTGGTGGTGATGGGAACCAGGGGACGCCACGACTACAACACAAATATAGACGTTTTACTCACTATCCAGAACCACCAGAGAACCTACCCGAGTCTCCTGAGTTTATATGGAACGTTGAAGATGGAAAATGGTGATAAATCTGAAATACTGAGTTTCCTTATTGCCTTAGAACACCCTTCATGTGTCCCTCCCCCATTAATGGATTAAAGTATAATGGTTAAAATACAGTTTAGTCCCTTAAAACTAAAATCAGGCAGTGAATTCTTTACCATTTCATTTAGGAACTTTCTGTGAGGGAACGTTTAGAGGTGGACGTCTGGTTCCCTTCACCACCACTGTGAACATTTGACTTGGTTTACATCCATTTAACTATGCAGAACAGCTGGTGTTCCCCTTTAATGATTACCGTTGGTGGATTCTCTAAAAACTTTTTATATATTTTATATAATTTTACGTTTTCTTTCTTTCCTGGTGTCTTAGGTTCTGTTGAGCATAACAGTGTAAAATCACCTGCTTTGTGAGTAACAGGTCTCATTTTTTCCCAGAGCTTTTCATCCAAAAGAGAGCGGAGGCGAGGCAGGGTGGATGTTTACGGCATAATCTGATCATTTGGATTACTCGGCCGTTCACCTAGATGTCGGCTGCAGTGGGAGTTCGCCTTTTACGTGAAGTGAAGTGATGGCGACGAGTCGGAGGAACCCGGATGAAGAGGATGCGGCGAATTATTCCGCTAAAATCCCACTTTGTGAGGTGAGGCGACCTTTCTTCTCTGTCCCAAGCTGTGACCCAATAGCAGCTGATAAGCGATGGTTGGGCTGGAAGTTTCAACACAGCCTTGAGGGAACGACGCTGGAGAGAGGTCTGACGGCGGACTGTGTAGCGGGGTGACGATACATCGGTTCCGATTAGTGTGATGGTCCTGAATATCGCATTGTGCGTCTCGATCCTCATGGTGGAAGTTTGGTTTTTATTTGGAGCTCTTTCTGTCGCTGTTTTGTGGTCGAGTCTTGGTCTTTTCTTACGCTCACGCAGAGCAGTATAGATGTTTGTTTATTGTAAGTTAATGTATTGATGCTCCGCCCACCGATGGGCTGATGTCTGAATAATTAAAAATAAACCCGAATAGCTTTACAGATTTAAATTAATCATTGAAAATGTTCAGTACTTTCCCAGTTTAAGTGATCAGAATTCTTAGTGCGACACAGTAAGATTCAAAGATATGCCCCCCCCCCCCCCCCTAGTGTTTTTATTCATGAACTAGTGAAAGTATTTTGGAGTATTTGAAATATACAGTTTATTATATGACACAGCAGCTTGCTTTTTTATCTCATTACCGCAGTACGTTTACAGCCATCGATGTTATGATACTTCTTTTACACTGTGTTGTTTTGGTTCTTTTCCTCAGAATTTACAAGTAAAATAGATTCAAGATTCGAGGGTTTTATTGTCATATGCACAGCAGAACAGGCAGTTACGCTGTACAATGAAATTCTTACTTTGCTGTTCCTCCAGTCACCGAATATAATCTTAAGAGAATTAAAAAAAAAAAGAAAATATAAGAATAACTCTAAAAACAGTAGTAAAAAGTAAAAGTAAAAAATGTACAGTATGAAAGTGGAAATAAAATTAAAGTTACGCGTGCGTGTGTGCAGATATGCAAATAGACGGAACAGTTAAAACTATTACAGAATCCCTTTACAGTGTTTTTCATACAGAAAAAAGCATATCGCTGTTGTCGGGACAAAACCTCGTATCTCCATTTTTGGCGTTTTTCTGTTTTTCCACATAATTTGAAAATACCTGTCACCCTTTATGTTATTTGTAGATTTCATGATGAATGGAGCAAAAGAAATGGCCCAAAACTACGTGGAAAAAATTCTGGTTCCATTGACTTACATTAAAAGTTAAGTAGGTTTTTACCTTCTCCTGTAAAGTTACCATTTTGGCGATATGAGGTTTGGATCCGACAACAGCGGTGTGTGTGTGTGTGTGTGTGTGTGTGTGTTTCTGAAAATTTAAATAGATAATAGATAAAAGTAGGGCTTCAATTGACCTACTTAATTAGGTCAGTATTGTTTATCTGCAGGCCCTATGATGGACTGCCGTCCTGTCCAGGGTGTTTCTGACTGTGCTGTTGCAAATGGACAAGGCAGCTTGGGAATGACAGTGACGTAGTCTTAACATTAGCTCAGTTACACAATATGAAACTAGACTATATCAATGCAGACTGATGTGCACAAAATGAAATGAGCTGAAATGAGCAATGCCTGTTAAATGCAGGTCGTTTTGCACCACAGAGTTTTGCGCTGCAGTGTCTCATTAGGTTGAAAGGGATTTTTTTATGGGAAGCGTTCTGGGAAGCTTGTCCAGCTTGGCAGCCGTCGCTGTGAGATGCATGCTTGTTAGCAGAGCATGAATAGGTCAGTTGGAAAGTAAATATAAACTTTGTCAGACCGAATGTGTCAGCAGTATCGGTCAGATGTTGCCTAGAGGAACAGTTTTGCATCCTGTTGTATTAATGTTTTAAATATGGGCAAAATGTTGAATCATCGCCTCGTGAATCAAAATGATCTCGTCTTGCCTGAGATTTACATTCCTAGTGACACCTTAGTGGTGCGACTTCACGCGCCAACTTTACTGACTCTCTGCCACCTGTTTAGCCTAGGTGGACCTGTTTCTCACGGTTTCCAATGCGATGAGGCGTCAAATGATCTGTCGTTTAGAGAAATCGTCGTGCATAGTTGGGCCATATTGGTATCACTGAATAAAATTAATGTTTAGTTTTTGTCATATAGATGAAAAAAGCCTCAGATAACTGAAGTGTAGGTCATTAACTGGCTGCTTTAAATTGTTTATATGAGCACTGAACGTTACATATGAGCTAAATAGTGTGCTGTAATATGCTGTAGTCTGGAAATGTGCTTTATATCTGGTTAATATTCACAATACTGTGTAAGGTTTCCTTTTTAAGAGCAGAAGACGGAACAGTCCATGCTTGTAAGACATTTTTTTTGCATAGAGTAGCTGCACTGAGAAACACTGGGGTCATTAACTTGTCTATATTATTTGATATTGTGATATAATTCAGGAGAATTAAAAAAAAAATTAGTGTCACCCCGAGATGAACTCGTTTTCCATCAGATGGACTGAATTACTAGACTGTAAAACCATTTCAGTTAAACGGTTTAAAGTGCCAGGTTTGTAAGAGGTTCCTTTGGAATAGTGTTTAATTAGCTTTACTAATGATCATTTAAACATCCTCTGATACCATTAGGGCTGCAAGATTAATAGTTTTTTTATCAGTCGCAGTTTAAGAGGGTGTAACTTTCAAATTGCAAGAGCTGCGATTTTTCAGAAAAATTGTGATTTAGAAATGTTACCAGAAAAATTGCGACTAGATATTTTGCAAGAAAAATCACAATTCAGGTGTGAAAATGTGATTTAGATGTTTTGCCGGAAGAACCGCAATTTAGATGTTTTTCCAGAAAAATCGCGATTTAGACGTTTGGCCAGAAGAGTGGCGAGTTGGACATTTTGCCAGAAGAGTGGCGAGTTGGACATTTTGCCAGAAGAGTGGCGAGTGTTGGACATTTTGCCAGAAGAGTGGCAAGTGTTGGACATTTTGCCAGAAGAGTGGCAAGTGTTGGACATTTTGCCAGAAGAGTGGCAAGTGTTGGACATTTTGCCAGAAGAGTGGCGAGTTGGACATTTTGCCAGAAGAGTGGCGAGTGTTGGACGTTTGGCCAGAAGAGTGGCGAGTGTTGGACGTTTGGCCAGAAGAGTGGCGAGTGTTGGACGTTTGGCCAGAAGAGTGGCGAGTGTTGGACGTTTGGCCAGAAGAGTGGCGAGTGTTGGACGTTTGGCCAGAAGAGTGGCGAGTGTTGGACGTTTGGCCAGAAGAGTGGCGAGTGTTGGACGTTTGGCCAGAAGAGTGACGAGTTGGACGTTTTGCCAGAAGAGTGGCGAGTGTTGGACGTTTGGCCAGAAGAGTGGCGAGTGTTGGACGTTTGGCCAGAAGAGTTGCGAGTGTTGGACGTTTGGCCAGAAGAGTGGCGAGTGTTGGACGTTTGGCCAGAAGAGTGGCGAGTGTTGGACGTTTGGCCAGAAGAGTGGCGAGTGTTGGACGTTTGGCCAGAAGAGTGGCGAGTGTTGGAAGTTTGGCCAGAAGAGTGGCGAGTGTTGGACGTTTGGCCAGAAGAGTGGCGAGTGTTGGACGTTTGGCCAGAAGAGTGGCGAGTGTTGGACGTTTGGCCAGAAGAGTGGCGAGTGTTGGACGTTTGGCCAGAAGAGTGGCGAGTGTTGGACGTTTGGCCCAGATTGTTCAGCCCTACTGATCAGCCTTAGTCATGTGTGGTAAATTCCTGTGCTGATTCATGAGCTGTGGATTTCTGTGAGAATTACCCGACTGAAGGTAGCCATGGCCGCGCTGTGTCTTGTAATAGTAATACTGGTGGTAATTCTGACGTTGTGACTGGCTCAGGAGAGGCTTTCACTGCCGTTTCCTCTTTCAAAGCTGGCAGGCATCTCGTTATTAAGCTGGCTGTCAGGAGAAAAGCCTGTGCATACTGAGGTGACCCGGTGTTCAGCTGGTGCATTTAGCCTCGCGCCTCAGGTCATGAGAACAAGCCTGTTTGTCTCTACAGTTGGTGAGCACATTTTTCATACAGCTCAGCCGCCTGTCAGAAACAGTGCCACGCCCACAGGAAAGTGAAGGCTGGATCAGACTGAGTTATTCCCCAGCTTCGATGTGAGAAACATCATGCATTTGTTGTGTTTGTCAGCCTACTTTCCCTCCATGTTCTACAGCTGACCAATGTGTTGCCGCTGCTATCGGAAATTAAAAATGTTAAATTTCATGACGAGTGGACCAACTCAAATGCTCCAAAAGCGCTGAGAATTAAAAAATGGCATTGCGTTAGTTTACATTGCAAGTTAAGAATTTTTTTCCTTCTTCTGTGAAGTTATTTTATGAGTTTTGTACAGTAACAGTATAAATCAGGGGTGTCGGATCATCCACTAAAAGGGCCGCATTAAAAAATCTCAGTAAATCTATCGGCCAGCTTTGTTTTTGTTTTTTTTTTGCTTGATGTTGCCATGACCCCAACAGGCCATTGTTTGTTTATTTAAAATATGCCAAAACTACAACAGCAAAAATAGGCACTGAATACTTGAATGGTAAAAATAAATAAATAAAAATAAGTTGTTTTTATATAAAACAATTGACAGAGTTGGCTGCAGATACTCTTAAACCTCTTTAAATGCCCCTGATGTACAGTAGGATTTTAAAACTGCCCATTTGCTTAAACTAGATGCCAGCTATCTTTTTTTTTCTGTACTGTTCATTGTTGGGGATAAATGGGTAGGTAGACGGGTAAGTAGATGGGTGGGCAGGTAGACAAGTAAGTAGATGGGTGGGCAGGTAGACGAGTAAGTAGATGGGTGGGCAGGTAGACGAGTAAGTAGATGGGTGGGCAGGTAGACGGGTAAGTAGATGGGTGGGTAGGTAGACGAGTAAGTAGATGGGTGGGTAGGTAGACAGGTAAGTAGATGGGTGGGCAGGTAGACGAGTAAGTAGATGGGTGGGCAGGTAGACGAGTAAGTAGATGGGTGGGCAGGTAGACGAGTAAGTAGATGGGTGGGCAGGTAGACGGGTAAGTAGATGGGTGGGTAGGTAGACGGGTAAGTAGATGGGTGGGTAGGTAGACGAGTAAGTAGATGGGTGGGCAGGTAGACGGGTAAGTAGATGGGTGGGCAGGTAGACGGGTAAGTAGATGGGTGGGCAGGTAGACGGGTAAGTAGATGGGTGGGTAGGTAGACGGGTAAGTACATGGGTGGGTAGGTAGACGGGTAAGTAGATGGGTGGGCAGGTAGACGAGTAAGTAGATGGGTGGGCAGGTAGACGAGTAAGTAGATGGGTGGGCAGGTAGACGGGTAAGTAGATGGGTGGGTAGGTAGACGGGTAAGTACATGGGTGGGTAGGTAGACGGGTAAGTACGTGGGTGGGCAGGTAGACGAGTAAGTAGATGGGTGGGCAGGTAGACGGGTACGTACGTGGGTGGGCAGGTAGACGGGTACGTACGTGGGTGGGCAGGTAGACGGGTACGTACGTGGGTGGGCAGGTAGACGGGTACGTACGTGGGTGGGCAGGTAGACGGGTACGTACGTGGGTGGGCAGGTAGGTAGGTAGACGGGTAAGTAGATGGTTTTAAAAATAAAACAACCACACGAAAGCAAAAAGACTTAAACCTCAATATGTAAATACGTTTTTATGCGCATGTTTGGATTTTTTTTAAAACCATTTTTACAGTCATTTAAAACATCAGATCAGGTAGAGATTCAGATTTGCGCAGCTTCAAGCTGGTAATGTAAACACAGCCTTGGTTAATAGCGTTGTGTACGTGTCTAGACTGAGGTGTGTTTTATTTGCTCACAAAGTCAAATTCTTTGTATGTATGACACACTTGGCGGAATAAACCCGACTCTGTTTATTATTCTAAGCGTTTCAAAACGAGTGTCCAGAAAATGTCTGACATGCTTTTTCTTGGTGAACGGGGCTGTTTTGTGTTGACACTGGCATCGTTTTTTGCAGGTCAGTGCTCTGCACCGGCCTTGTCTTTTAAAGTCCAGAATGGCGTCTCGTCTTTCAGAAGAAGAGTATGCAATTTCATGGCCTGGAGTTCATGGATTTATCATCCTTTGTTGAGGGAAGCCAAAGCAAAAGAAATCAAATTCTTTGTCCGCAGCAAAAGAAATTAAATTCACTGGAAGCTCTTGAAGGAAATTCCCTGGCACGCTCGCTCTTAGACTTCTGGCACGGAGCTCCACCAGCATGTATTCTCAGCAGCTACAAGAACACTACTATAGACAGTATAGGAAATAATTAGTTTTTTAAGGGCCAGTATTTAAGTCACTGGATAAAATTAATGTTATACTCGGCATTTTGAAATTTATATTTTATCCTCTTATTCTCCAGGGTTTATTTTGGCTTGTTCATCTGAATTTAAATGACCAAATCGTAAGGTGAATTATTCAGTAACTGCGTGAAAATAAATGTACATTTTTATTTTATTTATTTTACAGAACGTGTGTTTTATGATCTCCACATATCACTATATGCTTACGATTTACTGCTGAAGGCCAAAAATCTCCGCCGCTCTTTGTGTTGTTCTCTAAAAGTGATGTTTCCAGAGCAGATCACTGAAGAGACGCCGTCTGTTTATAGTTTAGAGCCCAGATTTGGGGAAAAACGGGTCGACTTTCAGTAGAAAAACAAAGTTCAGCTTCTTTTATTATAAGGGTTTAAAATGACGTCACCGTCTATTAGACTGGAGAGAAGAGCTACAGCCTCACACGACGCCCAGCTTCTGAATGGAGCTTATGGAGTATGAACGCTATGAAGAACATGACCAAGTGTGGTTTGGACCCACCGGTGGTCTCGAGGAGTTGAAGAGGTTAGATAAGGTTACTGATTAGCACTGTATTCCACTGATGCTTAAAACTTCTGCATAATTCAGTCGTTAAAATGTAAACGGAGTCATTTAGAGGGGATTGTTCACAGTAGAGGTGATGGGAGTCAGGAGTTTACGACCATTTTGCCCTTTGCTTCTTGTTGTTTCTGCCACTTTGAATTGTCCTGCTCTTCACGGCCAACGTGAACTGCAACCGCAGCAGCCCAGCGATCATCATCTGAACCTGTTTTCTCTCACGCCTCCTTGTGAGACAGATTGAACTGTGTTCTCCTGACTTTGCTAGTGTAGTTTCTTCAGGCACTGTTGGCATATAGGCTGTTTTTAGCCTAGGTCTGAACCTTAGTTTTCATGGAGAGCTTCAGAACTTGACAAGAGGGGGCGACATGGCAAAAATATCGTATCATATGATGCCTAAAGACTTTTTAACGCTGCAGAATATATGTCTTGGTGTTTTGACACACAGACTCAGTGCAGTAGTATTGCCATGTTTAAGCACTGCCACTCAACAGTTGCTCAGCAATTCTGGTGCTGCACTGCATTAATTAATATCTAACAGGGCTGAATATCTCTATCGAGGCAGCCCTTGGGCTCACCCCACCGACAGGGCCCACCGACAGGGCCCACCGACAGACCCAAACGTTACGATTCTATAACCTAACAATAGCTCAGCCGGTTTGCACTGAAGTCCCTGTAGTTACTGAAATAATAAGCTTAAGGCCCAATCCCATTTCGCCCCTCGCCCCTATCACTCAGCCCTACCCCTTCGTTTTGCGCGTTCACGTCTAGGGGTAGGGTGTCCCGATTCTTGTTGAGATCGAGGGGTAGGGCAAACTCTTAGGGCTACATGACCCTCCCAACAGAGGTTTTTCAGAGACACTCCAGTGTGTTATGAGAGAAACTATTATCTTAGTTCATTATGGTCGTTTTCTTCATAACAAGCATAAAAAATCGCTACTAATAAGCTGATGTCTTGGTAGCTAGCTGGCTAACTTTCCTGTTCCATCTTAAATAGCCCAGCAGTTCTGACGCCTGAAGCACCAACATGTAGCTGCTGCTCCATTAAAGGTGGAATAATAAATAACTGCCCCCCTCTTTGAAGGCGTATGATCCCTAAATGTAACTAAAGCCCAGCAGTGAGGAGCTGAACTTTCCCCTCCTCTGCTGTCCCTGCAGACGGGCAGGGTCGCCTACAGAGCGGCGCTGGTAGCTGTTAATGAAGTGATGCTCTTTTATTAGAGGGTCTCATTTCAGAGGGAAGATCTCAACCACGGCCCTGTAGCTCAGTTCCAAGGGGCAAAGTTACCCTCGAAAACAAGGGGTAGGGGTTAATAAAGGAAAGGGGATTGGGCCTTAGTGTGTAATAAGCCTGGGATTTTAAAGGGTTAACTATGGACAACATCCACGATGTGGTCAGACAAGCATATCGCTGCTGTCGGAAGAAAGCTTTATACCTCCATTTTTGCTGTTTTTCAGTTTCTGACGTAATTTAAAGATGCCTGTTGTCCTTTACATGGAGTGTAAAGCTCATGATGGACGGACCAGAAGAAACGGCCCAAAATGACTTGGAAAGAAGTCTGGTTCCATTCACTTACGTTAAAAATAAAGCAGGTTTTTTCCTTCTCCTGTAAAGTTACCGTTTTTGGAGATACAAGGTTTTGTTCCGACAACAGCGATTTAGTTTATCCCGATGATAATAGTACAGTTCATCGCAATAACGATGACCTATCATATTGCCCACCTATGCTTGAAAGCATTTTCATGACACATGCGTCAAAATATTTAGTTTTCTGACCGTTGAGAACAAAGAGGAACGAGGTGGACAGAGGAAATGTTTTCATTCGGTCTGTGCAAAAATATTATACTCGTGAAGAAAGATGACGTCCGATCAGCTTCTTATTACCAGCCAGGTTGCACATAATGTATGCTGGTTGCTCTCTGTCATTGGTGTAATTGCTTTCTTTATAATTGTAGTGGTCAGTGCTCCAGACGTATTGACCATACCTAGGATATATATACATACATAGAAAAGTGTATCATGACACAATTTGTCACAATTACATGTAACATGGTCGTATTGCCCAGCATTCGTCGGTAATTCTTCGGAATCCGTTCTCATTAATTTTTTATGAATGGACTATGGTAATGCATTGACGTTTATGGCCATGAATAAGTGCTTGTGCGTAGGGTGGTGCGTAGGGTGGTGCTGGTCTTTCCTCTTCAGCGAGGTTTAGTCTAATGTCTCCCAGTGCTCCACGCAGCTCCTGCCTGCCTGTCTGAATGGAGACCTTTGTGTAAACCCCTGCCTGTGGTGGTGATGGGTTGAAGGTCATCTATTTATAGGCTCTGCAGATTTCTCCACACATCACTCCCTTACCTTTAATCTAATATGCAGGACTGCATGTCTCTCTCTCTCTCTCTCTCTCTCTCTCTCTCTCTCTCTCTCTCTCTCTCTCTCTCTCTCTCTCTCTCTCTCTGTTTACCCCTTTTGCTGAAAGAGTCAGGGTGCACGATGCGTTTGCCAGGCCACTATCAGGTCTATCTTCATTATTGTGGCTTTCAAAGGGAGCGATGAAGAAAGGAAACGTATTTCCAACACGCTAATTTAAATAAGCGGAAGATTTAACGAGTGGACAGGAAGGAGATTGAAATCTGTGGGATTTCGAGCTGCTCGTCTTCAGACGGATGTTTGCGTCTTGTGTTTGTTTACTTCTTTACTGAGTAAGATGGTCCGTGACCATGGATGAATGGCGGCAAACAACATCGTGCTGGGCTTGGTTCTTAATCACTGCCATGCCAGTGATACAATTTAGGGAGGTCATTAGAGTCGGGCCTTTCCTGACTGAACATTATGTTGTACTGGGATGGATGTAGGGTTGTTAATATTGACTATATCATTAACCGAGTAATGTACTAACTCTTTTGATGGTTAATCGAATAGGGAAGCGTATATGGGAACTGTGGCCGGATGCCCTTATCCAGCATGTTAAGTGAACATATCTGCTGATGCTGATCCATAAAAATGTTATGAAATGTAGATTTTAGGACTAAATCTGTCTGATCTAGCAGACAAAATAGACTTGTGAACAATAGATACTGATAATTAACGAGCAAAAACAGACCACAGCCTTTTAAAGCGTCTAAAAGTCTTTATTGGGAATAGAACTATGACCATAACAACACGTCATTCGCAGAGTGATCTTGACTGAATTTCACGATCAAGCCGAATTTCAGCAGTGCAGTGTGAGAGGGGAAACGATGCCTGATTAACTGCCCAGACAAGCTCCGTCTGGCAGTCGTGGGCTGGAGGTTTGGGAACCAGCCTTATGAGCGGTCGGTCACCAGTTCGATCCCCTCAGCCGTTAGCATGTGACTGAAGTGCCCTTGAGCAAGACGCCTAACCTCCCCGGACGCCGTGGATAGGGCTGCCCACCGCTCGATGTGTGTTCTACATTAGTGTGTATGTGGTGTTTCACTGCACAGATGGGTTAAGTTCGGAGGTCTAATTCCTCTGTGTGCAAACACAGTTGGCCACTAGCTCTGAATTCTATTCTATTCTATTCTATTCTATTCTGTTCGTGGCTTGTCTCTCAGTCTGAGCCTCCTCACGAACCAGTTTCTTAAAGTCGCACCCAAGACCACACACGATCACAGCCGCCGCTCCTGCACGTCCACATTATCAGCACCAGCGTCCATATATAACGACTTTGCTTCGTTTAATTGAGTTGAATGGCGAGGTACAAACAAATAGCGTTTTTTGTCCTCGTGCAGAGCCGTCTGTCTGTCTGTCTGTCTGTCTGTAGACCACCTGCTCTTCAGCTTCAGCGCACAGTGTGGCACCAGTTACGAAAGCTTTTTAGCGGTCTGTGAATGGCTGAATCTGACGTCTACGCTAAAACAGTGCACTGTTTGTCCAGTATGGAACCGTGCACACACGGCTGAATCTCAGAAGGCTATTTATTAGAGATGTGATGCACTTTATGGGCTATTTTAGTATGTGGGGCTCTATGTAGGGAGCAGGGAGCAATTTGAGATTCAGCCAGTGTTTTGATCCGGACGTCAGAGGTGCTGTGTGTTGTTTTGAAACAGCTGCATTGTAGACAGAGGGTCTGTAGGGGCCACGTTTTGCGTGCAATGTGAGCACCCATGTCGCGCCATGTCAGTAGGACCGAGTGTTTTCGTATATAAATCGCAGGATTTGGCCGTAAACAGTGGGCGATTCAAACGTACAGTGTGAACTGTCACCAAAGAACAAGCTTTCTAAAAGCAGTGTATGCCTGGCTTAAGGCTGTCACGAGTATTTATAATAATAATCCTTAAAAGTGCTTTTAAATACTGATGATATTCCCAGTAAGATCAAAAATGCATATTGTGACATATGACGTAATTTATCACGATAACTATAGATATTGTCATATTGCCCAACTCTAATGGGTGTGTGCTTCTTACTGTAAGAGAGAGCAGTAGGAGAAACGTGCCCGTTTAAATCAGTGAGGTTAATTGTGGCAGCCCTAGATGGGTTTTTTTTCTCAAGCTGCCAAGCCGTCAAACTTAATTCCAGAATGTTTGTTAATTAAATTCCTGCCAGTGCCTGGAAATGAGAAACGAAACCAGACCAGAGATGAATGTAGGGCCTTTGCCTTAGTGATTTGCATAAGGGCTGTCTTATAGTAAATGATCTGTTTTTATGCTTTGATCTATTACCTGTTGAGCTTTTCTGAATTCGGGTAACCCTGCATTGTGCTACGTGTTCATTCTTAAAGGGACATCCCTCATCCATACAGTCCATGTGTGGTTTGTCATAAAAACACATTTACACACATCTGCCTATTCAGCCTGCAGCAGTTTAGCCCCGCCCATGAGTGTTTAGCCCCGCCCATGGGTGTTTAGCCCCGCCCATGAGTGTTTAGCCTTCTTATTTTGGGTTTGAGTGTCCCCACGTGCCCTATACGTGTGTGTATATGTGTGTGCGTGTGTGTATGTATATATGTGTATATGTGTGTGTATATCGCTGTTGTCGGAAGAAAACCTTGTATCTCCAAAATTGGCACAAAAAACGTACTGTAGTTTTAATGAAAGTCAGTGGAACCAGACATCTTTCTAACTTATTTTGGGCCGTTTCTTTTGCTCCATTCATCATGAAATTTACACACAATGTAAAGGGCAACAGGTCCTTTGAAATGATGTCAAAAACTGAAAAATGACAAAAATGGAGATACAAGGTTTTCTTCCGACAGCAGTGAGATTAAAAATAAATAAACTGTGTGTGTGTGTGTGTATGTGTATGTGTATGTGTGTATATATATATATATATATATATATATATATATATATATATATATATATATATATATATATATATATATATATATATATATATATATATATATGTGTGTGTATATATATATACATGTGTGTGTGTGTGTGTGTGTGTGTGTGTATAATATAGTGGAAACACTGTGGGCCGTTCAGTAGTTGAACCATCGAATGGGGCCTGTATAGAGGATGCAGTTGGGCATTAACAATCTCGGATGTTGCCTGCCGCGACAGCCTATCCGATCTCTAGACAATGAAGCTATTGTCCAGAAATTCCAGTTAAAGCTGGTGCGACTGACACAGGTTAGATTTAATCCTTCTCAGTGTCTCTTATGAATGCGCCTGCATTCTAAACAACAGTCCTGTGGCAGTTCATTTGAGAGCCTTCGAGAATGTGCTGCACGTCTTGCATCCATGCAGAGCGTGTTTTGCGCTGCCCTGTTAACAAGTTCAGTCTGAATATATTTACAAACTGAATCTCCTCGCGTTTTTTTTAAAGTCGTGGGTTGTGGTCTGTAGATGTGGTTATAGTTTTATAACATACCGTTCACTCCTTGTAGTCCATGCAGTCCATATATGGAAACTACGCTGCAAAAGTGTAGCGAAAAATTTCATTTTTTCTATCTGTGAGGTCACAAAAGTCCAAATTCGACTCTTTAGCCTACGGCGGTTTTGATCCGACCGTTTGCAGTCTAGTTTTAAAGCGTGTTTCAGCTCGGGCTGCTTTTTGGCTACATTCACACAGCGAGTAAAAGTGGCCCAAATCTGATTTTCTCACCAAATCCGATTTTTTTTTTTTTTTTTTTTTTTCAGTTTTTTGTTCAGTTTATCTTTTAAATGTGATCTGTATGGGACATCAGCCTGAACAGATCAGCTCCTAAACTGACCTGCATGCACAAAGGACCAATCCTTCACGCGGCTCATCCAGAGGTAAACAATTACGACTGGCAACGAACGCCAGTCGCTCCCGGTTGATCAGCTTCATCTTCACCAGCATCACAGGAGCCAACATGAAGCTTCACTGACCGACAGCCGGGCTCATCACTCAGAATGTGTTTGAGCCGTAAAAAGGGCGCGGTCACTTCTTTGGTTCGCATCTTGTTTTCCTACGGCCACATGGGACCATTGAAGGCTTTTGGATACGTCTCTTAATTAATTAATTTATTTAAATAATCTTTTTATTGGGTTTATAACAAGACAAATCGCACACAACAACAGCGAAAAGATAAAAGGACAAAACAAGACCATTGTTAAAAAAAAAGGAAAAAGAAAGATAAAAAAAAATTGCTAAAATCTAAATAAATGCACAAAAAACCCCAAAACAAAGAAACAAATAAATAAAAAACAAATATCAAATATTTGTAGTAATTAAACCCTGAAATATTATTTTAAGGGAGGTCCAATGAAGACAACTTGTCTAGGTAATCAGAAAAAGGGTTCCAAGTGTTATAAAATCTTTGGATGGAACCGACTTAACGCTTCTAATCTTCTCCGTTTTCACCACATTACACAGTTCTGAGATCCACACAGAGGGAGAAGCCGGGACGGGAGATTTCCACTTCAAAAGAATAAGTTGCCTAGCAAGGAGAGCGGCCATAGAAACAAAATCTACCTCCACAGATCTCAGAGTGGGTGGTTCAGGGAACACACTAAACAAGGCACTGAAGACATTTGGTTCAAGAGTCCGACCCAGTATAGCAGATAAAGACTGAAAAATCCCAGACCAGAATGAGGGCAGTGAGGGACAGGACCAAGAAGAATGCAAGGGTTTGCTACTGCTTGGCCACATTTATCACAGGTCGGATCAATAGTGATATATGAGAGTCTGAGTTTAGTAAAGTGGAAGCGGTGACCAATCGTACGTTGAATTAGCCCATGTTTAGCACATATAGAGATTCTGTGCACCTTCTGCAATATCCCATCCCAAGTTCTTGTGAAACGGGTTCCTCCAGCTCTGATTCCCAAAGGGCCTTGATATGATCTAGGGACGACATTCGTAATAAATGGATCTGTCCATATAAATGAGATATTAGGCCTTTAGAAAAGGGGGATAATTGGGGATAATTGGAAAAACCTTTCCAAAGGGGATGCAACCGTTAAATTGGGAAACTGAGGAACTGTGTTCTTTACAAAACTACGAATCTGAAGATATCTTAAAAAAAATGCAGGTTTGGTAAAGTGTATTTATCGACCAGTTGTTGAAAAGACACAAATGTGTCCTCCATGTATAAATCTTTAAACCGTTTAATCCCCAGATTGGACCAAACCCTCAAACCCGTTATCCATCAGTGATGGAGAAAAAGCAGGACGCCCAGCGATGGGCCACAAAGTGGAAACTGTAGGTCAAAATGCTTCCGATATCAAAGATGATTTAACAGTAGTGGTCTTTAAGTAACTTGAGTTGGGACCTTTTAATTGATGAGCATATCAGGGCAGCTAGAGATGCAGGTTTTGAGGCAGAGGCCTCCAATTCCGGCCAGACTGGAAAAACAGCGAGCGAATCGTATTGGAACCAAAACTGTAGAATGCGCATATTTGCCGCCCAGTAATAAAATCTAAAATTCGGGAAGACCAGCGCTCCTAATGCTTTAGGCCTTTGTAAAAGCTGATTTCCCAAATAATTGATAAGTGGAGAATCAAAAACGTTACTGTTATAAATGATCAAATGAATTTCTAGACCATTTTCTCTGAGATATGGGGAAGCGCGTCTACGTCCTCCACTCGTCACAGCCTCCCCACGTCTCATCATTTAGGCTGATGTTTCTGTACAAAAATGTTTCCGATGTCGCGCGAATTCTGCTCTGTTCAGTTTGTCAGGTGTTATACCCCTAATGTGTGTAATCCTCATTGTCTGTCAATACCACTAACAGTGGGAAACAATATCACAGTGAGACCATTACCAGGATATTTCTCCTCATATCATCACTCAGCTCTGGGTTAATGACACGGTGACTGTGCTGAGTCTCTCAGTGCCTTTTTGTCTGTGTTGACCTGGTCAGATGTTTAGGATTCCTGAGCAGTGCATTGTTCGGAATGCATGATGGGAACATTAAGTTATGTAACCCTTTTTCAGCACACCCCTGTTGGAGCAGTTCATCCCAGTCTAAAGCTGCAGCATGTTCTTACTGTGCTGCGTTTTACTTTTATTATTAGTAGTAATAGTATTAGTTCAGCCAGCGCCTTCAACACATGGGTGTAGCATGATGAGGGATTGGTTGACTGTAGCAGGGGAGAGAACTCTGGGAACTGGAGGCTGGAAACCGTTGCATTAAAGGGAAATTCCAGTAAATATTCACAATTTCTGCGTGATTTGATGTAAAGTCATCCAGAGTGATTTGATGTGAAAGGGTTCATGTAGAGAAAGTTACAGACTCTGATTTCTTTACAGTGGTAGTGATAGGAACCAGGGGTCGCCATGACAACACAGACATAGGCAGTTTATTTACCATCCAGAACCACCAGAGAACCTAAATAAGTCTTCTGAGGTTTATTGTGTAGTGCCAAGAAATTAATGTGTTTATAAATTTATATATATGTATCCTGTCTTCCGCCCGAAGACTGCTGGGATAGGCTCCAGCATCCCCCCGCGACCCTGACGGAGAAGCAGCTTAGATAATGGATGGATGGATGGATGGATGGATGGATATATATATATATATATAGTATTTAATACAAAACTCTAAAGTAAATCTCAAAACTGTCATTTGAAAGTATCTCTGTCATCATGCAGTGAATTCATAACCATTTAATGTAGGAACTTTCTATGAGGGAGCAATTAGAGGTGGACGTCTGGTTCCTATCACCAGCACTGAACACTGTTGAACAGAGCATATACGTTTTAACTATTTAATATCATTTGTCTGTGTGTGTGTGTGTGTGTGTGTGTGTGTGTGTGTGTGTATCGCAACGTGAGATTATTGCTGTTACGCCCCTTGCTCTCTTCTGAGCGACTCTCGTTTACTGTGTTTTGTGCAAACTGTTAGTAATTAAAATAAAGCATCTAATGTGATCTTCTTTTGTTTATAGTTCAGTTGCACTCTTTCGTAAGATCACCACTTTGCACAAGGATGTGCTGTTTTGCTGTACTAATCAGTGTAAATAAATAAGTGTAAGATAAAGAGCTCACATAAAATATAAAAATGTGTCGATCTCAAAAATCTGAAATATTTGATCAAACCTAACAATCAGGTGGTGTTTAGAGGTGTTTAAAATCTTCACGCTGCATAACGTCACAGTGTTTTTTATTTTTCCCCTTCCAGCATGCGAGTTTGCTCGCCCTTCAGTCAGGGAAAATTGCGTTACGGCTCCAGCATTGCCAACCTTCACGTCCTGGTCCTCATTACGAGTCTTCTCTACTCACGTTTCTGTGTGCCTTGTTGCCAGTCGTCATACGATTAACTCCTTGTCTGGAAGGAAAAATGCCTCTTCAATTCAATAGAAGGAGCCAAATGAGTTCTATTGAGGCCAGATGCCAAAGACAGCACTCTGGCAGGCTGATGGGAATTAAAGGAGCGCATGTCATGGAAATCTGAAATTCCCTCTTTTTCCAAGTTAAATGTCTGATGTAAACAAAATGTACCGTTCAGTCTTTGTAAACTAAACCTGAAAATCCTCACACTGAAGTTATAAGTAGTGTTTCAGCCTGGGCTGCTTTTTGGTTGAGGCCCCATACAGGACAGCCAATCAGAATAGAGTTAATTTGCATAGTCTTAAAGGCACGGCAAGAAAAACGGCCAGGTGTAAAGGTCACGTATAGTCACACTCGTACCACAGCCCAGAATTTTAGCTATACAGATTCAGACCAGCTTCATTGTTATTAACTTGATCATGTTATTTTGTGATTTACACTTATTTTAAATTAATTTATTAAGCAGAACAGTAACGCTGATCTTATCGTGCATTGCAAGTTCACATAAATCACTTCACTGGTGTATTTCCTCTTCGGGCGCTGTTGGTTACGTCACCGGGGTTCTGCATTTAGTCTTGGTAGTTTTTTTTTTTTTGGGCACCACTTATGCAACCCGCTAACTGAAAGCACTAGTGATGAGACACCGTTACGCAAGATTTCAGCAGGAGCAGCGCAGGGAGCACTCAATCTTCTTAACCCTCATCAAAATTCCTTCCTCGGAGGCATACGGCAAGCCTAGAGGACGTGAAGGAGCTCATCTTCTGCTCTTGGCTGTGTCTCATGGAAACCGTCCAGGGGATTGGTGTAAACCCTCCCTATGTCCAGATGCGTCAGTGCTCTTGTAATGAATTATTAACAGGCCAGCAGTGAAGCCTGTGTGTTTGGTGTAGTACTCCATGATAAATACACCGGTACAGATGGTTCAGGTATTGGTGTCGCACACGTTTATCGCTGCCGATAAGAAAACCTTGTATCTCCGTTTTTGTTGTTATTTTCAGTTTTGTACATCATCTGAAAATGCCTGTTGCTCTTTACATTGTATGTAAATTTCATGATAAACGGACCACAAGAAACGGGCCAAAATGACTTGGAAAGAATTCTGGTTCCATTGACCTACATTAAAAGCAAAAGTATGTTTTTCCTTCCTCTGGTAATTATTGATAAGTTTAATGTGAATTCATTTGAATGAAATAGAATTATAAATCAGTGGTAGGAATTAGGTTTAAATATATTAGCTTATGTGTGTTTATTTACACCTTAAAATACAAAGATTTGTTCGGGAAAGTAGGAATTTGGTTCAGGACAGTGAATTTTCAGGTCGCTTGCCCGACTGGGCAAGTTGGAGGGAAAGTTGAACCCCGTATTTTTTGTGATGAACATTTTATTAAGAAACAGACGCAAAGACCACAAGAACTGTGTTCAGAAAGCCCAGGCATGCCCATAGCAACACCAACAACGACAGCAGTGATGGTCAGTGGCGCACCTAAAATGACCAAAAGACATCCACGATAAGACACGCCCAGAACATGTACATATATGTACTGACTGTTGCTGAGTTACACAGATGACAATGAGAATCTTATCCAACTTTAAATTTATACAGCAGCAGTTCTTCCAAGCCGCAACCCAATTAAGATTAACATCAAGTTCTTTCTCCTAAAACAAAGATACTGAAGGTTTAGAAACGTTGAACCCTAAATATTTGAAAAAGGGTTGATCTTGAATTTACTCAGTGGAGCTCGTCTCCCTTCTGACCCTTATATGAAGGGTGGTTCTGAGAGGGACCTTCACAGATACTTGTTGTGTGCTAACTGAATTGTCTCAGATGTGTGCAGAATGTGGCAGGAGATGGAGACCAGCTGGAAACGGCTCATGACACACAGCGATACTAATGTTGAGTGTCGGAAGATAAGCTCAAGATTTCTTAAGACTGCGTCATGACGTTTAGCCCCTTTAACTGCAGGCTTATTATCCAGCTATTAATCTTTTAAAGGAGATTTCCACCAGTTTTTCAACATTTCTGCATGGTTCACTCATGGGGATCTAAACAAAGTCATTCAGGTGGTGATGGGAACCAGGGGTGACCATGACTACAACACACACAGACATTTTATGTACCACCAGTGAACCTGCACGAGTCTTCTGAGCTTTTATACACAATTTTAGTTGCTGTAAATCTGAAAAAAGTAAGTTTTCCTTGGCGACTGTTTTGACTTGTGTGTGCCTCTCTACCATGAATGTATTAATAATTATGTTTTAGACCAACGTCTCAACATGTCTGGAAGACCTGGAGGTCTGGAACTCGCCCATCGTATACGGCAGGGGTTTTTAATTAAAATTCAAGGTCCAGTTAGAGAAAATGTCCTGAAGCGGAGGTCTGGAACATCATAACATCTAACTTGTATTAAGATTCAGCGCCATGTACTGTTTATTGAAGTAGCCGAGTAGGAATATCAGCATCTCATACAGTCGACAACTGAACATCAGATCAAATAAAGTCCAGTTCGGTCAGATTTCACCAACATTTGCTGAACATCAGATCAAATAAAGTCCAGTTCGGTCAGATTTCACCAACATTTACTGAACATCAGATCAAATAAAGTCCAGTTCGGTCAGATTTCAACAACATTTACTGAACATCAGATCAAATAAAGTCCAGTTCGGTTAGATTTCAACAACATTTACTGAACATCAGGTCAAATAAAGTCCAGTTCGGTCAGATTTCAACAACATTTACTGAACATCAGATCAAATAAAGTCCAGTTCGGTCAGATTTCACCAACATTTACTGAACATCAGATCAAATAAAGTCCAGTTCGGTCAGATTTCACCAACATTTACTGTCAGTTTCTCTTTTTAGATCACGTCATGTGGAATAACTTCCCTCTGACTCACTTTCTTCTTCTTCTTCTTCTCTCCTCGTCCCTCCCCTGTGTGGCGTCACTCACTCCAGTCTCAGAGCTCATCGTAACGCACAGATCTGATTGGCTGAGTAGCTTCACATGTGTTTTTTACAACTCGTGTGATTGGTCTGTGAGTTTCCTGGCTGCTAAAACTACCGTAAAGGCTAGAAAAGTTACACCGATTAAAACAGGACCACCCCGTGAAAATGAAATAATTCTCCATAATTTATTGGTTATAGGTCCAGGTCCACGCCTGGGTCTGGACTCGGACTGCAGTTCCCGTTAGTGACCTCTAGTACAAAAAAATTCAGAAATGATTTTGGGACAAGTGTGGATTTTGTGATTTTATGTATTTTAGATTTAAAATGCAGGATTTTAATCTCTTATTCTCCAGGGTATATTTAGGTTTGTCTGTCTGAATTTACGTCACCAAATGGTTAAGCAACATTTTCATTTAAATTTTTCTCTCAATCTAACAGAACATCCGTTTTATGATCTCCACATATCACTATATGCTTATAATTCACTGCTGAAAGCCAAAAATCTCCGCTGCTCTTTGTGTTGTTCTCTAAAAGTGATGTTTCCAGAGCAGATCACTGAAGAGACGCCGTCTGTTTATAGTTTAGAGCCCAGATTTGGGGAAAAACGGGTCGACTTTCAGTAGAAAAACAAACTGAGTTCAGCTTCTTTTATTATAAGGGTTTAAAATGACGTCACCGTCTATTAGACTGGAGAGAAGAGCTACAGCCTCACACGACGCCCAGCTTCTGAATGGAGCTTATGGAGTATGAACGCTATGAAGAACATGACCAAGTGTGGTTTGGAACCACCAGTGGTCTCGAGGAGTTTAAGAGGTTAAATCTGCTTCAGGGACATCATGAGGTCTGTAGATTCCCTTCTCAAACACAGATTGTATCTCCTGTTTTCCCTTTGCATGGAAAGGTTAACAGCCAGGAAAATGAAACCCAGAAGATAGGAGGTTTCTCCATCAGGGAAAATCCGTAACCCATCTGTGTAAACTTGTGGGTTTAATGAACTATTTGTTGCACGATATGCTTAAGATCCATTGAAGAAACAATGGAGATGGTATCTGCACTTCTTCTGAGTGATGGACAGAATACTTCAGTACTTCTGGCAAATATTTGTGTTTCTTGGTAACTTTCCAGGAAGTTGTTCTGCTGCCGTACTGTTTAAATACATGACCGTGTTTAATCACTTCAGTGTTTGAGCAGTAAGATCACTAATGTTAATATTTACTGTAAAGAAAATAAAGGCCATCGCTGTGCATAACCCTGTGGCCAGTCCACACACTTCCCCTTATAATGTACTGCGATGTAAAAGACTTGAAAGCCCTGACTAACATCAATTAAGACCAATTAGTTTCGTTTTTTGAACATATTGATGTTTTTTCTCAAGTGTTTTTAAGAATGCACCCTGTAAAAGTAAATTCCCTTGTTTTCTAGTGCCACTCAAACCCCTTGTTGCTGAGCTACAGGGCAGTGGTTGAGATCTTCCTCTGAAATGAGACCCTCTAATAAAAGAGCATCACTTCATTAACAGCTACTGGCGCCGCTCTGTAGGCGACCCTGCCCGTCTGCAGGGACAGCAGAGGAGGGGAAAGTTCAGCTCCTCACTGCTGGGCTTTAGTTACATTTAGGGATCATACGCCTTCAAAGAGGGGGGCAATTATTTATTATCACCCCCCCTAATTCTTCAGTGATATGAAGCTGAAGTCAGATATTCTCCAGATTCTCGTTCGAATTTTCCCGTTCCACCTTAAATGGAGCCGCAGTTACATTCTGGCACTCCAGGCATCAGAACTGCTGGACTATTTAAGGTGGAACGGGAAATTTAAGTAGCTAACTTCTGAGATCGAGGCGTACTGTTTTGTGTTTATGCTTCTTAGGAAGTAGAGGACCATAACACATTAAAATAACGTTAGACTAAGATAATTCAGTGGTGGTGTAATTTTTAATGGAGAAAATTCTCACACTTGTGGGTTTCTTTGGTTTCTTCTGCAGCTGTCTTGCACCCCCCCCCCCTCATAACACTGTTTGGCATATATGGTGGTTATCGTAAATTTTTAATGTAGAAAATTCTCACATTTGTGGGTTTGTTTGGTGTCTTGTTCAGCCGCCTTGCCCGGCTCAGTTTGGAGGGCCATGTAGCCCTAACGCTTCGCCCTACCCCTCTATTTTAACGAGAATCAGGGCACCCTACCCCTAAACGTGAACACGCAAAACGGATGGCTCATTGGGGGTGAGGGGTGAAGTGGGGCTGGGCCTTCGATGCTACGAGAGGATGACCTGAACAGATTCACTTCATTTGCTGATGGAATTGATTAAATTCAGTAAGGTGCGTAATTCAGAGGGCACAGATGTGTGTGTGTGTGTGTGTGTGTGTGTGTGTGTGTGTGTTGGGGGGGGTGGTACGTGTCTGTTTTGCATGAGGATTGTGTCCTCGTTTGCTGTGTAAACAGTGTGATGTGGAGGAGCCGCCACAGAGGAAACTGGTCACACACAAACACACCTACACAAACAGGCAGGTCTGAAGTTCCCGCCGCCAGCTGATGGCTCGTCTCGCACCTCCACCGGACTTTGCACTTTGTCTTCTTCATCTTGCAGTATAACTTTTGGGCATGTACTGTTTTTTACTGGGCATGTACTTTCAGCACCTTCTCCCAGAATGTAGGATCCAATCGGGATGTGTTGTACGAACACCAGAATTATTCTTTTTTTCACAGCCTTTCTTGTTCAAATCCACAAAAGTGCCTCTGTATTCAAGGCTTCTTTCATTTTCTCCAAAATCCCAGCCTTGCAGGAGAAGGAAAAAACATACTTTACTTTTGCTGTAAGGCAATGGAACCAGACTTTTCTCTGAGTTTACATTGTGTTTACACACAGTCTAAAGAGCAACAGGTACTTTCAAATTATGGGAAAAAAAACTGAACATCAAAAATAGAGATTGGGAGATGGTGGTGGTGTAATACGTTTATAATCATTTTTATCATGTATATATGTGTCTTGATTCTTGGAAAAAAGGCAAAAAAAATTATTATATTTATGTGTATCTGGGTGTGTGTGTGTGTGTGTGTGTGTATAAATCTTTTTTACATATAAATGTAGATAAATGTATAGATAAATGTAGATACAGCACAAGAGAGAGAGAAATATATATTTCTTGCTATAAAAATGTGTATTTCACTCACTGACTGTTATATGTGTGTGTGTGTGTGTGTGTGTGTAAAAAGTGCATAGGTTTTTTTTTTTTAATGCGATTAATTAAGATTTGACTAATTCAGGCTGGTATGATGTGTTTATTGTTCTCTAGTAAGGCAGAATGTGTAGGTGACGCTGATCTATTGGCGTTAAATATCTATATTTCATTAATTTTGCTGCGTCTGTGACTTAACAGAAATAAATCTTGCGTTTCTCCGTAATGCTAATCTAGTCAGCGTTCCTGCATTTTATTTATCAACACTTACAGATTTGTGCATGAAAAATATTGGATATCAGTCCCGGCCCAGAATTCCCATATCGGTGCGTCCCTAGTGCGGTGAGGGTGCTGCAAGAAGGGTCTTTCGTTATCCAGGTCTGTATGCGTGTCGTATGAAACCATAAACGTTTTGGACTCGTTTTAAAATGTGGGCCAACTGCATAACGAAGGTTGTCCTTCCAGTTTAATACTCAGAGCACCTTTGGTAACAGCAGGTTCGCAGGTCAGGGCAAACCTGGCGAATGACCTCTCGCGGCCTTTCAGCTTTCTGCCGCACTGGGCTGCACACATCAGAATCGGACCTGTCCCACGTCTGGGCGTCGCTGCTCTCACGGCTCTTTCAGTGGGATTTCGAGATCATCCAGTGCTGTGGAACCAGCGCCGAACGCTCTGAGCTGCTGGAGCTTCGCTGCTGATGAGAATCACACAGCACAGTTCTGAGGGATTCACTCTGATTGACGTGGAGAACGCAGAACGTTCTGCTCAGGGGTCTCAGCTCCTCTCAGACTGAAGGAGCCAGTCAGAAACTCTTATGACCCCCTCTTACAGTTGGAGTGTGATTGGTTCCTCAGCGCCTCATGGTTGAAAAAATGATGGCACTTTAAAATCGGATTAATCTTTTGACTCACCCTGTACAGTTTGTGATTAGTAAAAGCTTGCTAGTAAAAGGTTGGACCCCCTTTTGCCTCCAGAACTGCCTTAATTCTTCTTGTCAGACTTTCACCAAGGTGTTGGAAACGTTCCTCAGAGATTCTGGTTGGTTATTTGAGTTCCTGTTGTCTTTCTATCATCTGGAACCAGTCTGCCCATTCTCCTCTGACCTCTCACATCAACAAGGCATTTTCGTCCACACAACTGACCGCTCACTGGATATTTCCTCTTTTTCGGACCGTTCTCTGTAAACCCTAGAGATGGTTGTGCGTGAAAATCCCAGCAGATCAGCAGTTTCTGAAATACTCAGACCAGCCCGTCTGGCACCAACAACCACGCCACGTTCAAAGCCCCTTAAATCCCCTTTCTTCCCCGTTCTGATGCTCGGTCTGCACTTCAGCAAGTCGTCTTGACCACCTCTACACGCCTAAATGCAGTGAGCTGCGGCCGTGTGATTGGCTGATTAGCTCTGTGTTCACAAGCAACTGAACACTTAATAAAGTGGCTGGTGTGTGTAAATGTACAGTAGAGTTGGGAGGTGTAACTGTAATAAGGTAAACCATTGATGGTGTTTCAAAATTAAGATGCTGTGAAGTTTCTCATTCTAATAAACTGAGAAATAAACTCATTATCTTCTTTAAATTCATGCCTAAACAGCTTAAGCGCCTATACGCCGGGATCTGTGAGCAAACCCGTGCGCTGGGTTCAGTTGAACAGTCTGAGTGAAGTATGCTCCATAGCATGTAACATCAGATAGAGCCTAGGGCATTTTCTCTTCCCCACGTTTCCTGCCAATAGTGACCTCATCAATAAGTCATGAAAGGGTTTGCAAGCCCTCCTTCTCTGACTTTCATGGCAGATGTTCTGCCTCAATGCGGTGATACGTTTGAACTTTTAGCCGCGAGTGTTTGTTTGCGTTGGAACTTAAAGACGAGGCCTTCGACCTGCCAGGCAGCTCTTTCACGAATTTTTTTTTGTGCACCTGATCTTCATGTTCGGCAACCAAGTTTACTTTGATGAGAGAGAGAATGCCACAGAACTTGTTCAGTTTGGATTAAAGTAGTGAAAGTTTGTGTTGTTAACACTCAAGATGATTGTTTATTTTATCAGGTTTAACCTGGTGAATTTCATACTTGCCTTCACAACCAGCTTCTGATGTTCTGTTGCCTTGTTAAACGTCAATAGTCCCTTGGGAATAAAGTTTAATATGATGAATGAAGTAATAAAAGCTCATGTTTTAGCTATGATTTGGAAACTTGCTTCAGGTTTGTATTCAGACACAGATTGGGTGTCGGATGTGGACGTAGTTTTTCCCACTTCACACTGATTTCATAGTATTGATGAACGTCTACTGCCATGGTGCAGTTAAAGTGCCAATTTGCAGACAAGATATTGGCCCCCAATATTCTACCATGTAATCTACTGATTATTTTGATGGTTAATACAGAAGTGAGATGCTTACAAAGGCTAGACGAACCAAAAAAGGCATCAACTAACCATGTGTAGCTCTTAAACGAACCAAAATACGTTCATTGCAGGACATTAGTACTTAATTTTGAAAATATCAAAGCAAAAATGAGGCAAAAAATGTCCAGCAGGCTTATTTCTTGGCTTATTAACATGCATCATCATGCAAATCACCAGCTAATCGTTGTCAGTTCCCTGAGAAAATAAGTTTGAATTATGTGTTTGTTTTTGAATGTTAAGGTAATTGTGGTAGCCCTGATGTCGACAGATGACTAGAGGAAGTTTGAGATATGGGGGGTGTTTAATGTGGTGATCAGCACTTCTCTCTGCAGGGAGGGGTTCTCACATCTGTGCTGTGGTGGAGGTTTGTCCGTAAAGGGAAGGGTGTGAATAGTGCGGAGGTGTGAGGCTATAAATACTCTGTCTATAGAACGGCGTGGCTGAGTGACCACTCCTGAGTCACCCTGGAAATGTGATGTCAGAAATCCAGTGGGAGGCTGAAAACTTCTATAAATATAAATGTTTAGGCCATATTACAAGTGGACAATATGACAGTGTGTTATTTTGATGAATCATGTCCTGGTCCTCGTTTCTGGATGTGTTGGGGGGTCTCAAGATAGAAAGGAAACGAAAAGGCTTAGCCAAATATAGGAAAGGCACGAGCGAAAATCAAACACCTTTTAGGTGAACATCAAACACTCAGCATCATAACAAAAGTAGACACTTTATTTGATTAAATCCTTGACATCTCAGCCCACATGCAAAGCCCTCATCAGGTATAACTTATAAAATATATAAAAAGTGTGATTCGTAATAAGTAAGTGTATATCTGAGGGTGTTGCATGTGGGATGAAACGTCATGGCTTTAATTAAAGTACCTTGATTTAATGGTGTACTGTATTTAAGGTATCTACGCTGCAGATTTGGGCCAATTACAGTAAGAAAGATGAGAAATACCTGTTATAATAGCTAATCATTTTGTTGAGATTTACCACTATTTTACCATCATCGACATTCCCTATAAAGCTCAGAAGACCCGTGTAGGTTCACTGGTGGTTCTGGATGGTAAATAAAATGTCTGTGTTGTAGTCATGACGACCCCTGGTTCCTATCACCACCACTGTACAGAAATCTGGGTCAGTAAGCTTCTTTACAATGAGCCGCTTCATATCCGACAACTCTGAATGGCCTTATTTACTTCTTTACAACCAAACATGGCATCTTTCCCTTTGCTCAGTACTTTATTTCTGTGCCGTTTTATAGTTGTAGCTACTACTAACCTGTGTACTGCAGGGATAATGGATGTGTTGTCAACAGATGACAATGCATTACGTGTAATTTGGACTGTTTCTGACAGTTTTACAAACCACATTGGACTTGTTGTGACAGTTTACATCATTTTTAAAAAAATAAAGCTTAACTTTTTGGTACATAATCTAAACTGACATACTGGCGTCAGCAGATGTTCAAATCTAAATGCCAACTTCTGGTCTATTTTTCCTAATTTTCCCGCATCACCAGGCTGTATCATATTATTTGAATGTGCAGACGTTTAGCAGTGCACAGTTCATCAGGCGCTTTCTTCAGTAGCTGAAAACGTCTACTAAAATCATTTATGAGCATCATTGCACTGCCTGTCTGGTACGTTTTCTATGTGGCGTCTGTTTCATTCTTGCTTTCCAGACGTTTACAAATAGCCTGTGTTTCACGCTGCAGGAGATGTTTGTTTTAATGGAGGATGTAGCTGCTCTGTTTTGTCAACTCGGATATTTACCATCACTCCGGTGAACCATCACATCCTTATCTCCGGCTTGTCTGTTTATTGATCACTCCTGGTTCCTCTCTTCTCGTAGGATGTGGCGGATCAGAACAAGTCTGCAGCTGCGCTGTTCCAGCTGGAGGAGGAGCCCTTCTCCTGGCCGGGGCCGAAAACACTGCGTCTTCGCCGAACCTCGATGGGTTTTGGCTTCACTCTGCGCCACTTCATCGTCTACCCGCCAGAGTCTGCCATACATTCTACTTTCAAGGTTTGTCTTATGGGAGTCTCATCACGGCTGCATGTTATTTTTGAAGGTTCTGGCCTGTTTGGGACGGACCTCAACGTGAATGCTAGAGTGAACTTGCTCTCCTTCTCCAGGACCGCCACTAGACCACAACACTTAATGTTATTAAGGCCCAGTATAGCTAATATAGCTTTGCTTAGGTATGTGTAAAAGTCTCAATTTGAGGGTTTTGACTAGGCTATTTGTCCATTTTTTGGGGTACCAGCATATGCCAAAGTAAACAAATCACACACACCTTGAAACCTGAGAATTAAGGAAAACAAGAATACAGCAAACTCCTTAACTCAAACAGGATATATAAAAATCAAAATAATATATATATAAAGAAATGGTCACCCCCATTTGTTTTCCACAGAGCTTAATTCATATTAGACTGATTATTCAAAAAAGGGGGAAACTCCAGGTCTACATGAGTCAGACAGTAATCAGCCGATAAATTCGCAGAAGACGCGACGTAAATGTAAAGTAAAACTCAAACTTCATGCTGCTGTTTTTTTTTTTTAATGATTGCACTTTTTCTGAAAAGTAGATGACGAATCTAGAAGACGAAGAATATTCAGATCCTTCATTTTGTCAAGCATGTAATTGGCTTCAGTGTCGCTCCAAAGGTGTTTTGCTGCGTCATGCGGCGACGCTGCGGATTATTTCTCGTACCACGATCTGTTTTAACAGTCGTTAAAGACCTCTTAACAGTCTATTGGTAATTAATGATAGTAGGTAAAATTTAGAATAAGTAAAATTGTACGCAAGAGTGTTTTACAGTCAGGTCTATGATGTGTTTTTATTTCGTTTATTGCTGCATCATTATCACATTAGTGGCATCATTAGCCATGTTTACATGCAACCCGATAATTCGCTAATAATCCGACTAATAGCTCCGTCAGAATAGAATACGTACATATACACACCATTTGCCGTAGACTAGTCCGATTGAAGCCATTCCCGAATACAATTTCTATCCGACTGAGCGAGGTGGGTAATCCTGTAAATAATCAGTTAAATAGAAGAATAATATCCGTGTAAACGCATGTATCCGATTACATTCCCTATCGGAAAGTTTCAGTCCGTTCTGCATGTGCGTCGCATCACAGTGAGAGTTCATACCGTTCAACACGGCGGAGCAGAAACTGGTCTGCAGAGGAGACGAAGTTCATGCTCTGATCTTTAAAAGACGGCGGTGTGACGGACGTCCAGCTTATGTGTCTCAGATCACGACGTCTTCCTCTCGGCCTTCTTTAATAAGGACGTGTGAAGGACGTTTTCCTGAGTCTGACGTCATTTTAAAGCAGTTAAAAACACAATCACTGCTCACTGCTGCTCATCTCACACTGACTGGACTCACGTGATGCTGGTTGTCATGGTAACGTCTACACTAAGTGATATTCTGTGTATGCGTGTAATGTTGGATCTGATTACTTGTAGTGCGCATGTAAACAGAGGTTTTCCATCAGTTTGTTAAGCAGTGTGTGAGTGTAAACACCTCAGTGTTGATCTAAAATCGGAATTAATTTAATTCGATTGGCAAAAATCTTTGCATGTAAACATGCCTTTCCCTCACACATGCCTCCTGTCCTAAATATATATGGAACATGGCTGTGGTTTTAAATGATGAGTGTGTAAATATTACTAGATAAATATGCTTTGATTTATTGATTCTTGTCCCAGCCTTA